>NC_034612.1:6461159-6468298 GCF_900095145.1 Mus pahari
TCTTCTTCTTCTTCTTCTTCTTCTTCTTCTTCTTCTTCTTCTTCTTCTTCTTCTTCTTCTTCTTCTTCTTCTTCTTCTTCTTCTTCTTTCCTTCCTTCCTTCCTCCTCCTCCTTCTTCCCCTTTTCTTTCTCCTCCTTCATGTGCATGTGCATGTGTCTCTCTGTGCGTATATGTGTGTGTGCGCTCATGCTGTAAGTTTGTTCTGCTCTAGCACCTGATGTCTTTCTCACCATGGGTTTCAAAGCAACCGCACCAATCAACCATGGACTGAAAACTCCAAAACCACAAACACAAACAAACCTTTCTTTCTTTTAAAGTTGGTTGTCTTAGCCATTTTGTCACAGTGCTGGAATGCTGACAACAAGGTCAAATAAGGCCCGTTTGCTGTGGATGAAGCCATGCCCGACAAGCATCCCTCTGTAGTGTTCCCTTGCTGCCCCTCTGTTCTGTTCTGATTCCTGCTGCCATGACAAAACCACTTTGATCTAAAGTAGCTTGGGGCGGAAAGGCTTTATTTGGTTTACAATTCCATGTTGCAATCTATCTTTGAGAGAAGTCAGAGCAGGCACTCAAGAAGGAGCCAAAGCAGAAACCACAGTGGAAAGCTGCTAACTGGCTCACAGGCTCAAGTTCAGTTTGTCCCACCTGCGTGGGGAATGGCACCACCCACAGAGGGCTACATGGGGAATGGCACCGCCCACAGAGGGCTGGTCCCTCCTACATCCATTAGTAATCAAGACATAGCTCTACAGACACCCCGTGGACCAATCAGTTCTGGGTACTTCCTTCATTGAGGTTCCCTCTTCACAGATGCCTCTACACTGTGTCACAAAATTAAGGCTAACCAGGACCCCTCCCCACTGTGCACAGCTATCCCTCTGTCTCCTTTACTGTTTGTGAGAAATTTCACTGTTCCGTCATCTGCACTCCACTGTGGTTTGACAGGAAAGTTTCCCTGCATTTTCCTCTATCCTGGGAAGTGTTGTAAGAGCTTAATCAAATTTAAATTTCAAATAAATTCCACCACAGTGTGAGTAACGCGTGGGTTTTGTCTTTTCTTGTGATGCTGACAGCGGAGGTCATCACCACATCTGCAAACTGGTGATGTTTAAAGCTATCACTTATTTTCCGCGTATTAGAAAGAACTTTTCCAGAGAGAAATATCCCTCATTGATGATTTGGTAGCTCAAGAAGCAGCAGTCCACCAATGGACAAAAAGGGCCCTAGATGGCTCAGTTGGCAAGTGCTTGCCGTGCTTCAAGGGTAAGCTTGAAGACTGGAGTTCAATCCTCGGAACCTACTTCAGAAAAGCTGAGGGTGGGATGTGCTCCTGTGATGCCAGCATAGACGAAATGGAGACAGACGGAATTCCAGGTCCGCGGTGCGCAGGGTGGGCTATTTGGAGAGTTCCAGGCCAGTGAGTCACCCCTGCTAGTAAACAAACAAATAAACACAGTAAACAGGTTGATGTTATCTAAGAGTGACATCTGAGGTTGCCTCTGACCTCCACATGGTACATGCACACAAGCACTACACACACACACACACACACACACACACACACACACACACACGAATGTGCACACATAGACACATGCACAGAAAGTTGAAGCTTAACCCTTTCCGCTGATTTCTTAGTTTATAAAATAACAAGTGAGACACTGCCCTCCTTCAGGGTGCTTTGTTCATCTTCATGAGGAATTCATGGATGTAAACAGAGTTGATGGGCTCCCACTATCACCTCCTTGACGATCCTTGTCCCTCTTCATCAGGAGACTGACTGTCCTTGCGAAATGAGCTTGGAATCTCTTCCTGGCTTCCTTGCTTTCTGATACGTCAGGACATTCCGAGTTCAACACGTCCACCTCCTGACTCACATCTGGAATCCATCATCTCTCCAAACGGCTTGGGTTCCTCTGGGTGGGCATCGGAGACTCTCTCATTGCAACTGGCTTTGCTGCTCAATGCTTCTAGGGTGTTTTAACACACTGGCCTAAGAAATCTTATTTTAGGACCCCAAGTACACCAGAGGTTTTCCCTAACCATCTGGATCAAATCAGGGCTGCTGGGTTTCCCCTAACCAAATAAATAATAATAATAATAATAATAATAATAATAATAATAATAATAATAATAACAATATAATTATAATAAATATAATAATTATTATAATAATTATTATTTTATTTATTCAATTTTTAATCCAACATCAGCCTTTCTTCTCCTCCCAGTACCCCCTCTCATAAGTCTTCCCTTCACTCCCCTTAGAAGGGGAAACCTCCCTCTGGGTATCAACTTCCCCACCCCCACCCCATCCCCTAACCCCCACCCTGCAAGACTAGGCACCTCCTTTCCCACTGAAACCAGACAAGGCTATCCATTTAGGAGTGTGGCATCCACATACAGGCAGATAGACTTCAGGCTCAGAGATAGCCCCTGTTCCATTTGTTTGGGGGACCTGAGTGGAGGCCAGGCTGCTCATCTGCTACATATGTGCAAGGGCCTAGGTCCAGCCCATGCTTGCTCTTTGGTTGGTGATTCTGTCTCTGGGAGCCCTCAAGGGTCCAGGTTAGTTGACTCTGTTGGTCTTCCTGTGCAGTTCCTGTCCTCTTCGGGTCCCTCAATTTTTCTCCCAACTCTTCCTTAAGACGCCCCAAGATCCATCTAATGTTTGGCTGTGGGTCTCTCTGCATCTCTAACCATTGGCTGCTGGGTGGAGCCTCTCAGAGGACAGCTGTGCTAGGTTCCTGTCTGCAAGCACAACAGAATATCATTAATAGTATCTGGGATTGGTTCTTGCCTATGGAATAGGTCTCAATTTAGTGCAGTCATTGGTTGGCCATTCTCTCAGACTGTGCTCCATATTTTTCCTTGCACGTCTTGTAGGCAGGACACATTTTTGGGTTGAAGGCTTTGTGGGTGGGTTGCTGTTAAAGTTGGCTTCCTTTGTGTTACACCAGAGAGCCACAGTTAGTAACAGCAAAAATAATTACTAGCTTTCCTTGCCCCACCTCTCTCCCTCTCTCTCTCCCTCTCCCTCTCCCTCCCCCCTTCTCTCCCCCTCCCTCCATAAAACCATATTTATAGTGGCCATCTGTAAATGCTGAAATAACATAAAGGCTGTTTTTTTGTTTGTTTTTCCATCTCTTTCGTCGTCATCCATTCAAAGGATTACACTGAAGTTTGCTTATTTACTTTTGATGTAGAGGGATTGCTTTTGTGATTTACTTCTTCAGTTATATAAAATACTGATGGAACAATGAATGAAGTGAAAACGACCCTAAAATGATATTCAGACAAATTTGGATGCCTCATGCTGAATACTGACACCTCCCCTTCCATAAGTGATTTACATGGGGTGGTTCATCTTACCATTGAAGTACATCTCATTCAAAACAATCCTGTGTTTTAAAGTGCTGGTGCTAAGTGGTACTTGAAGCCTGTGACATCCTGGAAACTGAGGTAATAAGCAGAGCAATGGTTCAGTAGATGAGGTGCCTATAGGTTGATAGGAGGTGCCTATAAGTCAATATGAGGTTCAATTCCTGGCACCCATGTGAAACCAGAGAGTATTTAAAAGAATCCCCATGTGCTGGCTGAGTTTATGTATCAACTTGACATGAGCTAGCATCGTCAGAGAGGAAAAAGCCTCACTTGAAGAAACGACTCCATAAGATAGGTCCAGTTGTAAGGCATTTTCTTAGTTAGTGATTGATGAGAGAGGACCCCACACACTGTGGGTAGACCCATTCCTAGCTGGTAGTTCTGGGTTTTGTAAGAAAGCAGGCTGAACAAGCCATAGTGAGCAAGCCAGTAAGTAGCATCCCTCCATGGGCCTCTGCATCAGCTCCTGCCTCTAGGTTCCTGTCCTGCCTGAGTTCCTGTCCTGACTTCCTTCTATGATAAACCATGATATGGAAGCATAAGCCAAATAAACCCTCCCCACCCCCCGCAACTTGCTTTTTTGTTGCTGTTGTTGTGATGTTTCATACAACGATAGAAACCCTAACTAAGATACCCTCCAGAAAGGCAAGGTAAGGGAGGAAAGGGGGTTATTTGGCTCCAAATTCCAAATTACACTCTGTCCTATGAGCGAAGCCACAGTGGTTGGAACACCAAACTGCTGGTCACATTGCTTCCATTGTCCAGACCGGGAGAGCAAGGAATGGCCGCCTCTACTGTACTCACTGGGATCTCAGTCACGGAATGGTGCACACCCAGAGCGGGCAGATCTTCCCATCTCAATTCCTGTAATCAAGTTAATCCCCAACACACTTGCCAAAAGGCCAGCCTGACCTAAGCAATCCTACAGGGAGCTCCTTTCCAGGTGACTGTAGACTGTGTGAACCCAGCAATTAGAACCATCACAGTTGGACTGGCGACATGGCTTAGTGGTGAAGAGCGCCGACTGCTCTTCCAAACGTCCTGAGTTCAAATCCCAGCAACCACAGGGTAGCTCACAACCATCCATAATGAAATCTGATGCCCTCTCCTGGAGTGTCTGAAGGCAGCTACAGTGTACTTACATATAATAAATAAATAAATCTTTAAAAAAACAAAAACATCACAGTTGGGTCTGCTGTACTATCAGTCCAGGAGTTATAGCCCCGTGCTGCTGTTGCTGCTGTTGCTGCTGTCTCCCAGCCCAGAGGGAATATTCCTAGCTTGTAACTCAACAGGTGTTTTGCACACAGGTGTGTAACCTCGATCTCTTTGCATCCAAACAGAATGAGGCAAACAGCATGAGGTGGGCATATTCACATTTTGGGCATCTCACCTGCTTATGTAATATCTAAATGTGGTTGGATGAATCTATAGTCCTATGTACAGAGATAAAATGAGAATTCAGTTTTGCATTTAAAAGCTTCCTTCCTTCCTTCCTTCCTTCCTTCCTTCCTTCCTTCCTTCCTTCCTTCCTTCCTTCCTCTCTTTCTTCCCTTCTTCCTTCCTTCCTCTCTTTCTTTCTTTCTTTCTTTCTTTCTTTCTTTCTTTCTTTCTTTCTTTCTTTCTTTCTTCTTTCTAGTTCATCCTTGGCTCCCTTCTGTGTGTGTAATTTGGGGCTTTTGTGTGTGTACGTATTCTGCATGGCCTCAAAGTGCCTTCTGCTGCTACAGACTGCAGTTTCTGAGTGCAGCTAGCTTGGTCATGTGTGCTATTTCCTCTCCACTGAAAAGAATACAGAATTCACTCCCAGAATGCTTTGAGGCAGACGACCAAGGCAACTGACCTTTGGTTTAGGGAAAAAAAAGAAAAAGAAAAAGAAAAAAGAAAAGAAAAGAATGCAGAATTCTTGGGGACAGAATTGAAACCCCTGTTCCCTGGAGCCGGAGAAATTTGTATGGCTGGTCTCTGCATCAGAACCTGTCCTCCCTCCTTGTGCCTGGGTTGGACATTGCAGATGTAATTACCAAGCAAATCAATAGTCCGTGTTGTGGTCTGAGCATCCTTAGTAATGCATCGTTTCACTCCCGGGAACTTAGTTTGTGTCACATTCAGACCAGAAGCGCTGCAGGTCTCCAGTCCACCCAGCAGCTTAGAATAATATCCAGAGTGTTTAATCTTTCCGGTGAACGAGCTCTTTACGAACAGAATCCTGTTCATTCTCTCTGTTTCTCTTTGAAACAGGCTCAGCTAGAAGTCAGGGGGACTGGAGTGAGGTCAGAGAGCCGCTGTGTCAAGGGTACCTTTCTCTGACTTTTCTTTGGCAAAGGAGAGGATTATAATAAATGTATTACAGGATTTTGTTTCTGGAAAAGTGATAAATGCTATTTTTTTAAAAGAAGAACTCTCTTGACTACAATGCATCAAAATTTGAGAAATAAGCTTACATCTTCCAGCCTTGTTGCCTTCAAAGAAGACTTCAGATAAGGCAGTGAAACTGGATTGCTCAGAGCCCAGACTCAGGGTGAAGGCTAAGCTTCCAGAAACTTCAGGCTGGTGGCCCACGGGGAGAAGCTAGCCTACAGATCAGTTTAGTGTATTAATGTAAACAAAGAGTCTGAATAACTGTGTTAGTCAAATACTTTATTTTCCAAAGACTCTCTCTCCTCCTAATTATGTTCTACCCAGGCACCGTGTGTATGTGCATACTTCCCACCCAACCCTGCTGCAGATTCACAACCTGAGACTCTCTAAGGATGCTCTGAGGAACGGTAGCCTTTGCTTCTTTATGCTTTCCTTAGAACATTTACAAGGACCACTATAATAATGGAGAACAAATATCCACTGTTATAAAGCAGACACAAACATCTGTCAAGTGATTACTGCATACCTACAGGGGACCGAACACTTTACAGCCTCCAACTCTCCCAACTCCAACCAATCCCAGGAGGGTGCGGGATCCAACCGTGGATCACTTTTGCATCTTGGGTAGAGAAGATGTGTCGCCTAAGGCCACACAATGGTGGTGGCATGGAGAGCTGCGGTTGTGAATCTAGGTCTTTCTAAGCCCAGGATCTGAGAATGATACTTGAAGTCTTCAGCAACCAGCAGGGCGTGGGGATGACTGATCGGATGGAGGATGGGTATAAAACAGGTCCCAGGACTGCAGAAGTGGGCAGATCTCTGCCGTGGCGTGGGTGTGTTTTATAAAAAGGTGTTTGCTGACGTGGGCGTCTCTGTACCAAGCCTCTGGTATGCCCACCACCACAGTCTCTGGCTGAGTGGGAGCCACTTCCAACTCTATTGTCAGCTGAACCCTAGGCACATCAACCACTTTTAGAACCAACACGCGGTACAGAACAGACATTAGCAATGGCAGGTGGTTCTTGGCATGGGCAGGGTCTCCTGAGAGAAAAGTCAGGGTCTTCCAAGGTCAAAGAAACATAGGAAAGCAAAACAACAAACAAACAAACAAACAACAACAACAACAACAAAAACAACTCAGAAACCGCAGCTGGACTCTGCTTTCAGGAAACTTACCAGTAAGAAGAGGAGCTGGCATTGGTCTGGAAAATCACTTACATGGGTCTGCATAAGCATTCAATGAGGCCCTGGTGCTTCACAAAGTGTGACTGATGGCTAGAAAAGAAATTCAAAGCCGGGTGTGGTGGTGCACACCTTTAATCCCAGCACTCGGGAGGCAGGGGCAGGTGAATTTCTGAGTTCGAGGCCAGCCTGGTCTACAGAGTGAGTTCCA
>NC_034612.1:6469279-6485097 GCF_900095145.1 Mus pahari
TTTTTTTTTTTTTTTTTTTTTTTTTCTGTAACATTCTAGTTCTTGAGTTCTAAAATCAAGAGCACTTCCTCATTTAGCTCTCTGCTCAAAGGCTGCTTCCCCTGTTCGCCCCCGAGTGTCCTTCTGATCCTGGCTCCAACCTCAGCATGTTGTATTTCTATAGCTGCCTCTGCCCACCACCCCTTGTTTATCCTGCCTTTCTTGTGTGTCTTCCTCTTCTAAGATGTATCTTTGTGAAAGGGCGGAAGAGTTGAAATAGTTGCCTCATTCATCCTATGCGTGCCCACCGCCAACTTCAGTACTTTGCACGTAGTCAGTACCTTGCCCATAGTCAGTGCCTTCAGTAGCCAAGTCAGTGTGGGTGAAGGATGAACAATGCCCACGGTGGAACTCCCCCAGTCAGTGGGGGAGGGGAGGCCTGCTCCAACGGCAAGGTTACGTGGCTCGACTTCCAGGAAGCCCTCTCTAGACACATTTATATGATGACATACTTTTTTTTTTTTTTTTTTTTTTTTTTTTTTTTTTTTCCGGGCATCAAGTAAAGGTAGGTGCAGAAAGGAAAGGAAGAAGTGATTCATAAAGAAGACCCCAAATGACCTCAGTGGTCAACCCAAGTTGAGTGAGTGCTAGGAACTTGTCTCAGTCCACTTCCTGATCTATGACAGGACACCCGAGGCTGGGTGATTTACAGAGGAAAGGTGTTTATCATGGCTAATGGCTCTAAAGGCAGAGAAATCCAACATTAGGCAGATGCGTTTGCAGGGGGACTCATACTGCTTCATACCAGGGCAGAGTGAGGCAGAAGGGAAAACAGATATAGTACCCGAGGAAGAGAAAATGGGGGCAGGGAGCTAATTCTCACGGGAGATAATCCATCAGTCTTTTGTCTCAGTGCTGTCACTAAAACACTTGCCACAAGACCCTTCCAGCAAACCCTGCTGCATGCAGGGTCCAATGGAGCATTAGGTGCACTTTGAGGGGCCACACACAGATCATAGCAAGGAGACTGGTTGTGTTAGGGCATGGAAGAGAAGGGTGCATGGTGAAGGTGGGCAGGGGAAGGAGGCAGGCACAGCTCAAGGTGACACGGAGCTGTGGGTCTCTCTGCCCGCTCACTCTGCTTGGGAGCTCTCTCCCAGTTAGGATTGAAGGCACCTAGATGTCGGGATTCCACAAAGAATATAACTTCCCAGATGCCACGAGTTCGCACTCTTCCATGGGAGCCGAGATGATTGTTCTCATGAGCACAGAAAGCCAGTCAGTTGAGAGAGATGGCTGTGCGACTGAGAGCATTTGCTCTGCAGGTACAAGGAGTAGAGTTCAAACCCTGAGCACTCACCTAGAAATCTAGGCAGGGAGGGCTGTGCGTGCCTGTGACCTCAGCACTGGGAGGTGGGCACAGAGAGCTAGCTGGCCTGCAAGCCTAGCCAAAATCAGGAACCTGTGTGCACATGAGTGCGTGCGCTCGCATGCACACACACACACACACACACACACACATACACACACACCTCTCATGTACATGCACCAAATGCACACCATCATTGTACCACATGCACATACAGAGATACACACAAACACATACATGCCAAACAACACACACATCATACAATACACATACTCTGACCATTCCATATACACCATACTGCAGTACATGAGACAGAGAGAGACAGAAAGGGGGGAGGTGGGGGATTGAGAGAGGAATAATTATGGCTATGGAAGCTGGGGATGGAAGGGAACAGAGTATAGGAAGAAGAAGCCTCCAGCTTGTCCAAACTGGAGTAGTTAGCAGGATAAAGTATAACTGTCCTTAACAATGCCTTAACCATATATTTCAAAATAGATAAAAGAGGGAATTGGAGATGATCCTCATGGCATAAAGCGATAATCTCAGGATGATGGATCAGCCAGGTACCCTGATTTTGCTGCCACTAATTGTAATGTGAATGGAGTCCTGTACGGAGCCTCAGAATGGTACACAGCCATCACGCATCAATTAAAATAACCAAGCAAAGAATTAACGTGGGAGCAGATGGAACAGAGGCCAATGATTCCTTCCCCCCTCCATTCCCCCCCCCCCCCACTGTCAAGCAGAGAGGTATTTCTCTTAAGAGGCAGCTGTTGTACCCCATGGTCACTTCACAAAAGAAAGAGTACATTTTAAATGTAAAGCTCCAGAAAGAGAGAGAGAGAGACCCATTAGCTCCGAGTAAAGAATTTGCTCCTAAATTGGCTAAATCTTACGCGCTGAAAAATTCATTGCATTTTCTATGTTGCTTTCCCCCTCGTTCTGCCAAAGAAAATGGTGAGAAAGGCTCTCAGGAGACTACACGCTGGAACACTGCCCTGCGACGGATGCAGCTGGCCCTACAAGCACCCAGGACGGGCACCGAATGAGCCCACTCAGAAATACCAGAGCTGGTGGGTTCTTTCCCAAGCTGGAAAGTCAAGGTTTGGCTCACAGATTTGCTAACCTTATGAGCCCACCTGTCTCATCTCCCCTCCCGAGTTTTCAATGTAGCAAAATAACGGAAACGACAATTTTTAATAATTTTAGAAGATTCAGAGGCATTGAGTATATTCACCACGTTGCATAATTTAAATGCATATTGCTTCCCCAACTGTTCTTGTCACCCCAAATTCTGTACCCCTTAAGTAGATCACTCCTCTCCCTTTAAACCTGCTAGCTGTTAGGGACTATCTATCCTACTTCCTGGCTCTGTATTTCCAGATTCTGGTTGTTCATGGAAGTAGAGCAAACATTTATCGCTTTGTGTCCCCCTCCACACTGTTCCAAAGGCTAAGATCCCAAGGCTAGAGGGATGGGGACCAGGAGATCAAGAGTCGATGACTACGAAAGGGAGTCCCCTTGTTGAAAGCCAGCTGCAGTCTTGGTTCACACATGGTGGTTTGTGTTGCATGAGAGCTACAGTCAGAGCTACAGGGCTCAGCAGCAGATGTTCAGGGCAAGGTTAGGGCAGTCCACGTGTTTACTCAAGAAATATCTTCTAAGGATCTGGTAGAGAACAATCCTTTTGTCTAGACCCAGGGGTCTAGGTGGGACCCCAGGCTCTGTTGTAAGGGTCGGACATTAAACAGTAGAAATTCAGAATTCAATGTCATCACCACTCTTTTTTTAATATTATTTATTTAATGTATGATCACACTGCAGCTGTCTTCAGACACACTAGAAGAGGGCATCAGATCCCATGACAGATGGTTGTGAGCCACCACGTGGTTGTTGGGACTTGAACTCAGGACCTCAGAAAGAGCAGCCAGTGCTCTTAACCAAGGAGCCATCTCTCCAGCTGGTCATCGGCACTCTTAGAGAGAAGCTTTTGAAAGGGGGTTGGTTCAGCTCCAGACCATGGTGAAAAGACTCCTAGAGGAAGTGACGGCTAAGCTGAGCCTTGACTGTAAGCAAGAGCTTCTTCATAGCAGAAGAGACAGAGATGGGATCAAGGTAGACAGAGGATGCAAGGCTAAATAAGGCAAGAGACAAGGGAGAACACAGCCTCTCATTAGTTGTGGTCCAGTTCACAGAAGCTGGAACTGGGGATGCAGACAGGGATCTGGAGATGGCATGTCCAATGTCCCACTGAGGCATTTGTGCCTTTCTTTGAAGCCAGAGGTTAATGGAGCTGATGGCCTTCCCGATGCTCTCTGGAACGGTTGCCATTTTGGGTCCGTGTGCATTATTCAGGAGTTAATGTGCTTCCGTCAATGTCTCTAAGGGATTTTTATATTCTCCGGTAAGTATGAAGCCCCTAGGAGCTGTTGATAGCATCCAAGTCTCCCATCACTTAGGGATAGACGAGTTAATCTTCTGATTCCATTAAAGACAAGAGCAACTTACAGGACAGGTCTACCTGGGCCAGCGATCTGATGGCGCCGTGCACGGCGGAAGGGGCAGTCCTGGCAGTGGGAGGGGGAGGCAGCCGGTCACACCGCATCTGCAGTCAGGAATACCATTGCTCAGTTCTTTCTCTCCCATTTGTTCAGACTGGAGGTTTGGCCGTTCTTTGAATCTGCATGCCAAACCTACCCATCTTGGGAAGAGTAGCCTGCCTCACTCCTGACATCAGCCCCTCTCACTCCACACCCCACAGCCCCTCCCATGCCATCTCCGCACACTGTCATCCTCTAATGGTGTCATTTGTCACTTAGAGCTCTCCGCAGTCCCCCTGTCTAGGGAAATACGTGTGCCTCTGTGGCATGCACCGCTCACCTTGTTTAGAACAATGATCTCCGACTTCGCACTCATGCGTGTGACTCATCCCATCTCGGTGACAAGAGGCCGAGTATACTTTAGAACAACTTGGACATGTCTTAAATTCTGATGCCCGGGCCTCACACCCTCAGACTGGTCCAGGCACATAGTAAGGATTCAGGAATAGTCTTACTGATCACATGGTTACTTTAATAAAGGAACAGATCAATGCGTGGGTTTATGTATCGGATCATTATCCTTCCCATGGCGGTGACTTGAACTCCTAGGCAATACCACATTTGGTATATGAAGCTTTGTTTGTGAGGACCATTTATTTACTCATTGCCCACTGCACGGCAGGAAACAGTTACAGTGGGAAGCTGACCCTAAGAGGATAGATTCCAAAGTCAGCCCAGGAGCTGTGTGCGGAATTGCTGGTGTCCAAGGGCTTCAGTGTACATGGATGGCACTGTCTTGGGAAGGCTGTGGAACCTTCAGGAGAGTGAACCTCACTGAAGGAAGTGGGCTGTTGGGGTGGGTCTTGTTTTTGTTTTTGTTTTTTTACATCAACCCCACTTTTCACATGCCCTCTGCTTCCTGACCTCAGATACATTATGAAGTCACCTCATGATTTTGTTACCATGGCATGACAGACCATAGCTCCTCAAACCACAAGCCAACATAAAACTTTTCCAGGAGCTGGAGCGACGGCCCAGTGGTTAAGAGCACTGGATGCTCTTCCAGGGGACCCGGGTTCAGTTTCCAGCACCCACATGGTGGCTCACAGCCATCCCAGCTCCAGTCACAGGGAATCCAATGCCCTTTTTTTGACCTCAGCAGGCACCAGGCATATGCACGGTGCACAGACACACATGCAGACAAAACACTCATGCATATAACATAAACTAAATAAATCTAAAACACACACACACACAAAATCAAAATAAAGCCTTTCTCAAATTGGTTCTTGTTGGGTATTTCGTCACAATATGGGTCCAAAAAAGAATAATAACTAATATAGAAATGTTCTTAACTACTCAGTGGATGAATGTGGGATGTGCTAAAATTTTAGGACCTTTGAGAAGGAGACAATAAACCCTGTCACTAGCCAGAAATTATACCCTTCTTTTCCTTTTCCCTCCCTCCCTCCCTCCTCCTCTCCCTCCCTCCTCCCCTCCCTCCCTCTCATCCCCCATCTTTTCTTTTTCTTGTGGAGATCCTAGTATACATTTCCAAATGAGACCTCACGGAATCTTGGAAGAAGATGGGATAATTTGCATTTTTCCCATATCCCCCGCACGCATACAAAGAGAAGAGAACACCCACTCTCTAGTAGTGGCTCTGGCTGTCATAATATTCAAATTGAGAATGAGTGATTTGGAAGACAGAGCCTCCTTATACTCTCCCCGTGGGTGCCAAATTAGCTGCACCCACCTTGTCCCAACCTCTTCCCAGATTCCGTGAAACCCGCAAACTCTCAAGGTCTCCGTCCTCTGCCCTAACCCTGCCCTTTCTCCACAGAGTGGAGAGAGGAGCCACGAACAGGTAGAATTTTAAAAGCACTTCTGTGAGACATGTTCCTTCTCCCTAGCCATCAACCTATCCCACTAAGGGACCATCAAACTCACGAGTTCGCCAACCCCAGATTGTAGAAGCTTCATCAGGACACAGGGCTAAGCCACAAGCACTGGTGGTGTCAGAACGTGGCAATAGGGGAAGACCCCGCTGTGCAATGGTGCGGAGATCCATTTAGCCCCGGAGGTTTGATTATGCATCCTTTGCCAATGGAGACTTGCTAGGTCTTTTCCAGGGTGCCAACACTTCTCCCCTTCAAACTGTCTAGTGCTGTTTCTGCTAAAGCTGCCGGAACAGAAAAAGAAGGGGAGAAGCCGCCCTTTTTCACCACTTCAAAGGAAGCCTGAATTTGATCCCTTTAGTGAGTGGCGCTGGATAAAAACCTCCACTTGGGTCTGCTTTCTGTGATTAAACAAGCCTCTTGTTTGTCAAGTAGCTGGAAGACTGGAAGAAAGGAGGGCTCTTCCCTGTGAAGTTCTCTGAAAGTACCCCACCACCACCACCACCACCACTCCTTGCACAAAGGGATTCTCCAGACAGGAGGGAGAGCTGGACTTCAAACACCCAGAACAGGAGTTAAAATGGGATGAGGGATTGGTGGGGGGCACCTGCAAAGGCTCCCAGAAGATGACAGAACCCCCCAGTTGAGACCCTCCAGGACTCTTGAGTGTCCTAGCATACCTTTGAGGAACATGGTGACATTGGAAACCATTGTGACATTCTCCAAACAAAAGAATCTCATCCCTGTGAAAAGCGGTCTGCATAGGACGCTAGCAGGAGGTTTGGGAGGGGCAAGTCTATCCCAAATCCATCCTGCTGTGCCAATACTCAGCTTCAGCATGTTGGGTGTCCATGGGAGGCAGAATCCCGTTACCCAAATCACGTTTGCTTTTTGAAAATCTCCCCCAGCCCCTGAATGCTAAGGTTGTGTTGGCTTGCTGGTGAGTTGGGCAGAAAGTAAGAATGGAGAACACCTAATTCAATTTGAATTGCAGACGAACACTTTTTTTTTTTTTTAACATGATGGAAGTATTACACGGGACACACTCACTTACATTTTGAGAATGTCTTCATTCTGAGTCTGCAATTCAAATTTACCTGGGTATCTTCCATTTTATTTGGCCCAGCGACGATCTAAGCCCAGATTGCATTTCCTGTGGAATCTACTTGTGAGAAGCGGGGGAGACTCTGGATCAGGCGCCTCTGAGGGCTGCCTGTGGATGCCAGGGAAGTGGTTTGGCCCACGGGTTTTGATGTGAGGCAGGGCCAGATTTCATATTTGCCCCTGGAGGTGAAGTTGCAAATGGTTGTGAGCCATCCACGTCCAGTGAACCCTTAATAGAGTCCTCTCTTTAGCCCCATGGACCAGATTTAAACCTCAAACCTGTTTCTTTGATGTGTTCTCCCACAAATGACAACCTCCTCCTGAGATCTTTTCTTTATGGTAAAATAGGACTCCGTCCATGTGTGTGTGCATGTGTGTGTGTGTGCGTATGTTGTATATATGTGTTTATTGTATGTGTTGTGTATATGTGTGCATGTCTGTATATGTGTGAGTATTCTGTGTGTATGTATGCATATATATTATGTATGTGATGTGTGTAGTGTGTATCTGGGTATGTGTGTTATGTGGGTGTGTGCACATGTGAGTGTTGTGTGTGTATGTGTGCATATGTGTTATGTATGTGATGTGTTGTGTGTTTCTTGTATGTTGTGTGTGTTGTGTGAGTGTGTGCACATGTGAGTGTTGTGTGTGTATGTATGCATATATGTTGTGTATGTGATGTATGTTGTGTGTATCTGTGTGTGTTGTGTGCATAGGTGAGTGTTGTGTGTGTATGTATACATATATGTTGTGTATGTGATGTGTTATGTGTTTCTTTTATGTTGTGTGTGTATGTGTATGTTGTGTGAGTGTGTGCACATGTGAGTCTTGTGTGTGTATGTCTGCATCTATGTTGTATATGTGATGTGTGTGTTGTGTATGTGTGAGTGTTTTGTGTGAGTGAAGTGCACATGTGAGATTTGTGTGTGTGTGTGCATATGTGTTGTGTGTATGTGTTTGTATATCTGTAGATGTATGCATGTAGTTGTGTGTGCGTTGTGTTTAAGTATGCACATGCATGTGCATGTAGAGGCCAGAGGTTAATGTCAGCTGTCTTCTTCAATTGCTTTCCACCATTTTTTTTTTTTTTTTGGAGACAGGGTCCCTATGTAGCCCTTGCTGGCTCAGACCTCACTATGTAGACCAGGCCAGCCTAGAGCTGAGAGATCTGCTTGCATCTGCTGCCCAAGTGCTGGGATTAAAGGTGTGTGCTACCAAACCCATATCCACCTTATTTTCTGAGGCAGCCTCTCACTAAGTCTGGAGACCAATGGTTCAGTTAGACTGTCTGGTCAGACGATGCCAGGGACCCAGCTGTCTCTTCCTCTCACTAGGATCATAAGCTATGCCGTGTACTTGGCCTTAACATAGGTGCTGGGAATCAAACTCAAGTCTCAGGCTTTACTGACTGAGCTGTATACCCTCTGCTTAAAACAGGAATCTTAATTCCCCACTACATGGGGAGACACTTAGAATCAGCCATGCTCTAGGTCTGGGACAATGGCCATGTTACATGTGATCCCCATGTACCAGGCGGGGGCTCTTCCTTCTGCCTGGAATTCGCTCCCTCCACACTTTTCCACCTGTGAATCTTTGTCCACTGTTCTGACCTCTCACAGACTTCCGTCTGAACTCCGGACGCGTCCGCACCACTCTGACGCTGTAGGGAATCTCTAAGTGTTACAGCTCTGAGGGGAAAGGTATCCTGGCGGACAGGAGACAAGGAATACCACAAATTCACAATATACAACAAACCTCACATGAGAGATTGAGATTGATTGGGAGGGAAGAACCCAGGAGGTTCTCTGCTCAGGCAAGAAGCAGCAGAGAACTGAGCAGAAGGTCCGGGGGTTTTTATAGGGGTCCTTGGAGGGGGCGGAGCTTTCCAGGGTGGAGATTTCCAGGTTGAGGATTGGTTGGATTTCAAGTCCTGAGCTTGGGCTTCTTACTCTGTAGGGTGGGGGTTGGGTCCAGCCTTTAGGGCAGTCAAGAGTGTTCTGTGGCTGGAACCTGGAGGGGGGGGGGGCTGGTCAACCGTGTGCCTTGAGAGGCTCACACTGTCAACAACATTTTGTCAGACTTTGAGATGGAGGCGGCAGCGGTTCTAGAGCACACACAACTTAAAAGGGGAAGTTTATGTTGGCTCACTGTTTCAAAGGTTCGGCTCATGCTTGCTTGGCCCAATGGGTTTGGGCTGAACCACATGGCAGTGGGCGCATGGGCCAGAAGAGCTTTGTCACTTCAAAGCAGACAGGGAGTAAGAGAAAGCTGAGAGGAAAGAACCAGGAGAAGACAATACCCCTCAGTGACCTACATCCTCCATTGAGGCAGGAGGCATTGCGAGCTCTCAAGAATCCATTCAATTTTTGAATCCTGGAGTCGATCAAACCCATTGACTAGGTCAGAGCCTGTGTGATCCGATCATGCCTGGAGACCTCCCCACAGACACGGGAGTGTACTGCCTTAATCTCACAGGTGTCTCTCAACCCGGTCAAGTTGACCAACACGCCAAGGCTTCTCCGTTCTTGTTTACGACTGTTTTTCCCAACCAGGTTATAAATGCTCTGACATCAGAGAGAAGCATCCTGCATCCCCACGCGGTCAGCACAGGGCTCGGAAAGAGTGGATCTTGATGTTTCCTAAACGACTATGCTATCAAGCCATTAGCACTCCAGTATAAATTATCTTCCAATGTGGTTTCAAATAGTAATGCACAGCACAGAACCGTGAGGTCGGTGTGGGGCATTTCCTACAAAGCTAAAACTTTTCCGCTCAAAGGGCCGCCTTTTGTTTGAGATATTTTTTCCCCTTTCTTTTTTATCTGGAGTTAAAATTGCTATTTAGAGAGAAATTTCAAAAGGCATTTTCTTCACAAAGCAGAGAGTCCGCAGCCTTGTGAGGAGGTATCTCAGTATCGCTACCACCGGGTCTGCATCCCGGGTCTGCATCTCTACACGGAACTTTTTACCCTGAAATACACTGAGGGGGAGAATTCTAAGGGTGAGGACTGGACCCCTTAGATCCCAGAGTGAAAATGAGAACTGGGGCAATATGATCTATGGTTGGTAAGAAATGGTGGGGAGATGTTTGAGAAAAGGCTTGGAAGATGCATATCATCTGAACAAAAAATAGCCGAAGGGGTGGGTGGAGGGGCGGGCGGAGGGGTGGGCAGAGTGGCCAGGTGCAGTAATGGATTCCTTTTCAGTTAGAATGGGAGGATAGCTGTCAGCAAGATGCTTGCTGCACAAGAGTCAGGACCTGAGTTCGAGTCCCTAGCAGTCACATAAAATGCTGACTCAATGGTGCAGTCTTGTATTCTCAACACTGAGGAAGAGGCAGAGACAAGAGGCTCAAGGGCCAGCCAGTCTAGCCTAACCTAGCCTGGGGCCAGTGAGAGACCCTGTCTCAAGATAAATGCTAGGTAGCTCTTGAGGTTGACTTCTGGCTTCTGCATGAACACACAGATACACACACACACACACACACACATGCTCACATGGACACAGGAACATAGTACACATACATACCACATATACCATACACACACACACACACAGACACATATACATGCACACACACAGACACAGACACACACACCACACATACACACGCATGCACACAGACATGCACTTACACATACAATGCACACTCGCACACATATGGACACATACACACACATACCACATATACCACACACACATGCATGCGCACACACAGACACACACCACACACTCATGCACACAAGGACACACAAACACACACATACATACTACATATACTACACACACATGCATGCACATACACATATACACACACACTACACACTCATGCACACGTGGACACATGAACACACATGTACACACAGTGGGAGTGGGCTTTCCCTACCTCTGAACCTACGGAAGGCAGAACTTGACCAGAGCAGCCCCTTCCTGATGTCCCTTCCTGGTCTCGCTTAGGTGGACGACCCTGCTCAGAGAACAACACAGTACCAGACGGGTGCCTATCCGTGGACCTCAGCAGGGTCTTCTGTCTCTGGGATCAAGGCTGGCCTCTCTCTCTGAATGAAAACTGCCAGGCCAGGGTCCCACGCAAATGCCAGGATCTTACTCTGACTACATCTCAGAACTGTTTATGAAGAGATGTCACCTGTAAACCCACCGAGATGTCACTGACCTGCGATTGCCAATGTCCTGAGGTCATCCTCAGCCCCGCCCTCTTCTGTCCTTTCCCTGCTCTGTTCTATTCTCTGTGTGGATGCATCTGTCACTTTTAAGTCCCCATTGCTCATCTGTCATGGCCCACCACCAGGAAGACAGAAAGTAAGGAGCCAAGTGAATGGTTTGTTACCAAGAGGCAGCCTGACATTTCCCCGTCTGAGACTGTCTCCTACCCTTACCTCAGACATGTAGCCGTGGTGAGGATTCGTGCTGAGGACTGACTGTGTGGCAGGGCTGACTGTGTGGCAGGAGCTGTGATGGATAATTTATGTATAATGTTTCCTTAGTCTTCCCAATAACAGACAAAGAAACTGAGCCTCAGAACCTTGACTTTCCAGCTTGGGAAAGAACCCACCAGCTCTGGGATTTCTGAGTGGGCTCATTCAGTGCCCGTCCCGGGTGCTTATGGGGTCTGTGTGTCTGTGTATGTACCTGTGTGTGTCTGTGCTTATGTGTATATGTGTGTGTGTATGCCTGTGTGTGTGTGTATGCCTGTGTGTATGTGTCTGTGTGCCTGTATGTATGCCTGTGTGTATGTATGTGTGTGCCTGTATGTGTGCCCGTATGTATGTGTCTGTATGTATATGTGTGTGTATATGCCTGTATGTGCCTGTGTGCCTGTATGTATGCCTGTGTGTATGTATGTGTGTGCCTGTGTGTGTGCCCGTATGTATGTGTCTGTATGTATATGTGTCTGAGTGTATGTGCTTGTGTGTATATGTGTGTGTGCCTATGTGAGTGTACCTGTGTTTGTGTGTCTCTGTGTGTGTCTTGTGTGTGTGTGTGCCTTTGTGTTCCTGTATGTGTGTGTCTGTGTATAAGCCTGTTGTGCCTGTGTGCTTGTATGTCTGTGTGTGCCTATGTGTGTGTGCTTGTGTCAGTGTGTGTCTATGTGTGTGTGTGTGCTTGTGTGTCTGTGTGTGCCTGCATGTGTGTGTGTGTTTATGCCTGTGTGTGTGTGTGCTTGTGTCAGTGTGTGTCTATGTGTGTGTGTGTGTGTGCTTGTGTGTCTGTGTGTGCCTGCATGTGTGTGTGTTTATGCCTATGTGTGTGTGCTTGTGTCAGTGTGTGTCTATACGTGTGTGTGTGTGCTTGTGTGTCTGTGTGTGCCTGCATGTGTGTGTGTTTATGCCTGTGTGTGTGCTTGTGTCAGTGTGTGTCTATACGTGTGTGTGTGTGCTTATGTGTCTGTGTGTGCCTGCATGTGTGTGATTATGCCTGTATTTATGTGTGCTAGGGATTAGAAAACCAGGTTCCTGATTCTAAACATGTGTGCTCAGACCTTCTTCACACCACCCCTACCCAGTCACTTTTAACACCTCCTAGCTGCCCACCAGACTGCATTCAAATAATCTCATAGGATCTCAGGATCCCTTCAAAGATGGGTCCCCCTTTCCTTCCATCATCAGTCCCCACTCCTGGACTTCTGGAATCTTCCATGGCAGGTCCAACCTATTTTTAAGGTAGGGACTCTCACTGAACTCAGAGCTCACCAATTCAGCTAGGCTCACCAGCCAGTCTGTAAACATCAGGGATCCCTATTTTAGCCTTGGAAGGGCGGCTACACAACCTCCACACCCTTCTTTCTCACTGGGAACTGAACACACAGCCTCTTGCTAGGCATAAAAAGCACTTCATCTCCTGAGTCGCGCCCCCAGGCCCCCTTACTCTTCTTCCACATCTCAGGCACACCCATGTCCCAACCCTGAGTTCAAGCTTTGCCTTTCCCAGTCAGCGAGTTCATCTTCCCCTCAGTCTCAAACCCAAGGGTTTGGATGAATCACATGGCTCCTGCAAGCAGACGGATCCAAGCCTGTGGATAATCCCCTCACATATGGGCATCTCCCATCCTGACAGTTTCCATGTGGAGGTACCATGCCGTGGTACTTGTGTCTTTTACATCACTTTACTTAAGGATACATGAGCAGTGTCTGTGGATCGACTTGGCCTCTTCCTCCTGCTCCTCCTCCTCCCTACCTTGTCCTACCCTCCTCCCTGCATTCTCCTCTCTTCCATCTACCCCTCCTTTCCCACTCCCCTTCCCACTTCTCTCTGCAGTGCTGTGGCCCAAGTCCAGGGTCTCATGCATATTAGGCTAGCATCCTACCGCTGACCTTCATCCCCAACCCCCTCTCTATTCTTCCCCACTCCCTCCTCATCCTTTCCCTTTGATTTTTTTCTCTTCCCGTGATTTTTTTTCTCCTATTTTCTTTCCATCACATTTTATCCATTTATTATTTGTTTTTAAGTGTGCCAAGCAGTTGCCTGTGTCACCTCTGGTCACCCCCCACCCTGTGACAACAGTCCTCTTCCCTGGATGTACGTGGTACCTAGGAACATTCACCTAAGGGGCAAATGCATCAGTGGTCAACAAGTTTCATTGGTTTTGTCTTCTCTTGCTCACCCTGCTGAAGGCAGACTCCCAAGTTATAAGATGTTCTCTGGAGCAACCCATATGGCAGTTAACCAAAGAAGGACAGTGGCCAACAGCTCTGGAAGATTTGGGTCCAACCACCCTCAAGGTATGGTACCCTGCCAACCACCTACTTGAGTGATCTTGGAAATGAACCCCTTCCTGGATGAGCCTTGGGAAAGACCCAAAACCAGAGGGCATAGCTAGAGTATGCCCAGACTGCTAACCCACAGAAATTTGTGACATAATAAATTTGTTGTTTTGAGAAAAAAAAAGTTTTCGAATAAATAACACATCAAGTCTTCATTTACTCAAACAATTGTTGACAAATTTTGTATGTATTGAGGATGTTAATTCCTGGGCTTCCCACGGGTTAGACGAGTGCCCTGCCATTGACACGCACCCCACACCCCACCACTGTCTTGTTTTTAATTTTTCCTTTTAAAAATAGTTTGTAACAAAATCTCACTGAGCTGCCCAGACTGACCTGGTACTGGCTCTGAGACCAAGGCTACCTTTGGCTTGAGATTCTTCTGCTTCACTCTCCTGACTAGTTGGGTAGCCAGGCCTGCACCAGCCGGCCACTCTCACAAGAATTTACCAAGAGGGGTCTGGATTGTATGGGGAAGCACAAACCTGACATTGCTCTCTAGCTGGTGTCTTTTGCAGTCCCTTCTCCCACACTGGAATGCTTCCCCCTTCTCCTTAGGAGGCTCGCTCATTAAGCCTCTTATCATGCTTCCAGAGGCTCACCCCCAAGTAAATATTCTGCAGAGATGGGTCCTCTGTTGGCCTCTTCTCTCCCCTTGATGCTCTGGTTCTCCCAACCACTTGAGTCTTGAATCACACAGCAATTTGGCAGATTCACTTCATACCCATGCCTCGCCCTCTGCCAATTCCCAGTTACTGCAGGCTTCCAGGCTCATCCAAGGCTCATCCAAGGTTTTCTTTTCTTTTTGAATTGCCTCTCGGCAGATAACCACTCTCAAGACTTCTCAAGTCAGGCAAATGGTCCACCCTCCTCTGCTCTCTCTCTCTCTCTCTCTCTCTCTCTCTCTCTCTCTCTCTCTCTCTCTCAGATTTATTTATTTATTTTATTTATATGAGTACACCATTGCTCTCTTCAGACACACCAGAAGAGGGCACCAGATCCCATTATAGATGGTTGTGAGCCACCATGTGGTTGCTGGGAATTGAACTCAGGACCTCGAAAGAGCAGTCAGTGCTCTTAACCACCGAGCCATCTCTCTAGCCTTCTTAATTAGTAATTCCACATACCCAAGAACTCTTATTTTCTCTGATGGTGTGGGCAAGCCTACCCACCCCATTGTCTTTTCCATCACTGCACTAGGATGAACATCCGTTGTCTAACTGACTGCAGCCATGTCTCTACAGAGGCAGCGGGGGTCACAGCACCAGGATGGGGGGGGATGCCAGACATCCATAGACAGCATGGATCCCCAAACACCCTTCCGGGACTGTGTCACCGATGTGCTTCTGTTCTGGCACACTTCCCAAGGACTGCTCTTTGGAACAAATCAAAGGTGGAGAAGTTTCCAGAGGGCCATGCTCAACGTTTACAGAGAGCAAACTGGGCTGTGCACATTTAGCTTCTTTTCATTAACTAATAGGATCTTCTCCCCTTCTGCTCTTAGGAGTGAGCCATCTCAGCATTCACAGAGATTTTTATAGAGCAGCACACAGAAAGAGGTCTTTCATGGGATGGGCACAGAGGCATGTCTCCTTTCTGATGGTTGAAGGAGCTCTCAGAAGACTGTTCTGTGACGATTAAAAGGTGTCCAGTGTACCATTTGATAGACAGCTGCAAAGCATGTGAGTTATAGCCAGCTTCAGCCAGTGGCCGAGGTTTTCATTTTACTTCAGGTAATGTAAATATAAATAGCCACAGGTGACCCATCATGGGACCCAAAGCTACTATATTTGACAATGCAGCTCTCCATGGCACCAGATAAAGGGAAGCTGGCTCATCCTCCTGTACAGTGGTGGCCAAGCTGTTTGTGAGTCACAGGAATGTGTAGCTTGGATGTGATTGGTCATCACAGGATTCACATGTTAGGGGCTTGGTCCCAGTAATGTGGTGTGGGAGCTGATTGAACATTAAGAGACAGGGCCGGGCTGGAGAGATGGCTCAGTGGTTAAGAGTTCCGACTGCTCTTCCGAAGGTCCTGAGTTCAAATCCCAGCAACCACATGGTGGCTCACAACCATCCATAATGAGATCTGATGCCCTCTTCTGGTGCATCTGAAGACAGCTACAGTGTACTTAGATATAATAAAT
>NC_034612.1:6485404-6486557 GCF_900095145.1 Mus pahari
ACACACACACACACACACACACACACACACACACACACACACACACCTAATGCAACACCCACCTTGCAAGCTCATAGGCAGGGCTAGGGCTGAGAGGGGACAAAGCAAGGGAATCAGTCAATCAATCAATCAACTAATCACCTGAGACCTTTGCCCTCTGATCACACACTTTGACATGGGAACTACTTCTTTCATGCCTACTTCCCATAACTACTGGAGACTTTATAACAGAAACTCCAAAAGGTGTGGTCCTCCCATAACATACGGATGCTCCAGTACCTTCCCTAGATCCAGCATCAGGAAGCAGAGATGGTATCTACATGGCACCATGTGCATGAACAGACTAAGGAAATCAAACTAATAATCTAAACGGCTGTAACATACCTAGGAGGCTGTTCGCAGGGCTGGGGTGGGGGAAGATAACAACATTCTGGATTAAATTCTCAAGCAGTTATGATGCCAGCTCCTAGCCTCTGCTTTCCACGGGTGCCTCAGGTTTCCGAGGAACTGTGAGATTCAGACTATGTAATAAGATGTCTAGAAGCCTGCACCCACAAATTGGATTCAGTATATTTGGAGGTAAGGGCTGAGAATATTGCATTTGGTAGACATACAAGCTATTTTAGTATATCCATCATTTAATCATCACATGTTAGTGCTTGGGTGACCCCAAACAGGTTTTACAACTGGGGAATGAGTCATAGAGGACTCCAGTGGCCAGGGAAGGCTTCTTAAGAGCCAGCCCTGTCTGCCAGCCCCTCACAGTCACTAGACGGGAGTCACAGGAGTGGGCTAATGTGTGCATTCATCCTTTTGCTTTGTGTGTTAGCCTCGTTCTAGGCTCTAAAGTTAGAACCATGAACGAAACAGACAAAAGTCCTCTCCTGGTGGATGTAGCTGGGTGACATGGGGAACTAGCAAATTACAATACCAAAAATAACTGCATTGTTAGCTGGTCTGATGAAAGTGGTGGAGCACATTTGTAATCCCATGGCTGGAGAGGCAGAGATGGGCTGGTCCTGGGGACTTTCTGGCCAGGCAGCTTAGCTCATTTGGAGAGCCCCAGGCCAATGAGAGACAAATGAGAGAGAGGCAGGGAGAGAGAGAGAGAGAGAGAGAGAGAGAGAGAGAGAGAGAGAGAGAGAGAAGAAGA
>NC_034612.1:6486787-6494992 GCF_900095145.1 Mus pahari
ACACACACACACACACACACACACACACACACACACACACACACACACGAACATGTATGCACAAAGATGGTATTTATTTTAGGTGTCAATTTGACTGACTTAAGAGGTGCTCAGGTAGCTGGTAAATATTTTTGGTGATTCAGAAATCATTGGGCCTGCCCCTTTGCGGAAAGGGAGGCATGGGTGTTTGGAATGGCTGGACTTCCCTCAGATACTCCTGGGAGTTCTGGAGACAACTGGCAGGTGAGTTGGTTGACTAATGAGTGGGGAAGGCCAGCCCTTCACTCAGGGGACAGACATCCTCTACTCATCCAGGGACAGAACTGGAACAAGAATGCGAAGGAATTGTGATTCCTTGCCCTTCCTCCCAAGGTCAAATAATAATTAGAGGAAGAAAGTAATAATAAGAAGAATAGCCACGATTTCAATAAACCTGTCCTCTTTAGCACTTTCCCAGTCCCTAGTTCTCATTCACAGCAACAGAAAACCAAGTAAGACACCCTACAAGCTTGGGTGTTGAAGCCCCTGATTGCCGCCTACTTTAGTGTATGGTTGTAGCTGCAGACAGGACCTTCAAGAGGCAACAATGTTAATATAGCTCCCTCAGAGTATGCCTTCATCCAGGATGATTGCATCTTTATGGAAGAGGACCCTATTAGGACTGAAGTAGAGAATCCAGACACAGCCACATAAGCAGAGCTGACTTTGTGTTACAACTTACAAGCCTGGGAGAGAGACCAGCCATGCTAGGGTCCGTGGTCTTCCAGCATACAGAACTTTGAGGAAACATAACTTGCTGCTATTTAAGCTGAACACAGAACCTAGAGTGCTTTATTTTATTTGCTGGACAGTTTTACGTCAACTTGACATAAGCTAACATTATCTGAATGGAGGGAACCTCAATGAAGAAAATGCCTCCATGGGACTGGGTGGTAGGCAAATCCATGTCTAGTCATAAAATTTTCTCAACCTACTTTGATAGGTGTTCAACTTCTCCTCCAGTCCACCACCCACACGGGGCAGGAACCTGGAGGCAGGAGCTGATGCAGAGGCCATGGAGGGGCGCTGCTTACTGATTTGCTTCCCCTGGCTTGCTCAGCTTGCTTTCTTATAGAACCCAGGACCATCAGCCCAGGGATGGCTCCACCCACAATGGGCTGGGCCCTCCCCCCTTGATCACTAATTGAGAAAATGCCTTACAGCTGGATCTCATGGAGGCATTTCCTCAAGGGAGGCTCCTTTCTCTGTGATAACTCCAGCTTGTTTCAAGTTGACACATGAAACCAGCCAGCACAGATGCCATCCCAGAGACAGCTCAGCTGTTCACAGACTGCAGACAGAGGAAGCCAACAGAACAAACTATCATGGGAAAAGCACATCTATTTACCTTACCAGAAAAACCCACCAATAGAGATACAACCGTTTGGGCTACTCAGTGGGTTATCATTAACCCAACCATACTTACTGAGGGCTTATGATAGCCCTGATGCTACCCCAGGCCCAGAGAATACAATAAAAAGTATACCATTTGTCTTTTGAAATTCATGCACCCCCAAACACCTCCCTATAAACTTAACCCTGTGCTCTACCCAAGGTCAGAGTATAGTGTGGTGTGGGAGATGTCATTGTAGGGTCTCCAATCTCCATTTAGTGTTTGGTTAACACATACACGTTATTTGGATCCCGTGTGATGGTTTGAACCAGGTATGGAGTGTGTATAGTCACATCGGGGAAGCAGTGATGTTAAGCTCAGGTTCTGCCCCAGACCGGCTTTGTGACAGGAGATAAGCCATGTAACCAGCCTCCATGGATCTCTAAAATGGAGGCGCTCATCTCTGGGTCAGACAGCTGTGAAAAGCAGGTTTGATAATGAACATGGATATAAAGCCTTGGCAGCCATGGCTCCTCCCGCCTTCTCCATGGCAGAGCCAATGACATAATGATTGTCGGCCAAGTTCGTTACCGGTAATGTAAAACACTCTATGAATACGAGAGACTCTCGGTAATTTGCATATACGGTTTCTCTCTCTCTCTCTCTCTCTCTCTCTCTCTCTCTCTCTCTCTCTCTCTCTCTCTCTCTCTCTCTCATTCTGTGACAGGGCCAGACACTGTAGCTCAGGCTGGCCTTGAACTTGCAATCCTCCTGAGTGCTGGGTTGTAGGCATATGCCCAACAGCTTGTATGTGGGATCTTTTCAACATCTAAAGAGTATTTTCTCTATCCCCTACCTGTTCCTACTTTAGGTTTTTTTGTCTTTAGTTTAAAAAGCTTCTATTGCACTTGACTGTATTTATTTATTGTATTTATTTATTTATTTTGTATTTGTGTGTGCCACAGTGTTCATGTGGAGGTCAGAGGACAACTTGAGGGACTCAGCTCTCTCCTCTACCATGCGGGGTCCAGAGAGGGGAATCAATCTCAGGTTATCAGGTTTGGCAACAAGCTCCTTTCCCCCACTGAGCCATCTTGCTGGCCCTTTCTTGCCATGAAAGTGTTTACAATCCAGTATCACCTGAAGAACAGCCTGAAAAATCTCATTAAAAAAAATCATCTGTCTTCTCCTATGTTCCCTGCCCGACACTGGACCAGCTCTGTCTGGAGGAGATGTCTGGAGGGTGTCTATTACCGCTGCGGTCACTGTCAACACGGTGGATTGCAGATGTCTCTGTACATCATACCTGGTGGGGCTGTGGTTATGTTTTTTTCTCTAGCATTATTAAGCAGTGAGATACTTGTCCCTTCTCAGAAACCGGAGACGGGAGACGGCAAGGATTGGTTATCATGGAAACCACGTCTCCCCTGGGCCCCAAGGGGCACTTCTGGAAACGGTTTGGAATCTGATCACTGTCTTCAAGTGAGAGAGCCGTGGTTAAAAGCTATTATTTCCTTGGGTCTGATAAACGGCCGCTGAGAAGCGGCCCAGTCTGGTTTTGCTGGGGAAGATTGGATTGGGGAAGAGGGAGGATGGATTTGGGGTGGGGGCAGAGTCTCAGACCTGAATAGCTCCCCAAACGGCATTGGTGACTCAGAGACAACCCTGCATGAACCTCTGTGGAGACTTCAGAAGTCAAAGGAACATCGAGGTTGTGAGATTGCGAGATTGCGAGATTGCGAGATTGCGAGATTGCGGCGGGGAGATGGCTATGACCCTCAGAGGTTGGAAAGCCTTTCGGCTCTAAGAGATTCACAACCTGGGGGTGGGAGTGGGGAATCGTTAGTTCTAAGGACCTCGGAGAAAAAGAATTCCAGATATCAGGGTTTCCACCTCAGATACATTCAGTCCCCAGGTAGAAAACATCATTTGTCAAAGTGAGCTTGGTGTCGCTTCAGGGGGACAGGTGAGCGAGCACACACATCCTTCACAAGGCGGGTGGGTGGCATTTCTCGCTCCAGATAGTAGCGCGCCCCAGCACTGGCTCCTTGCCAGGCTCGCCAAAGAAAACTCCAGATGTGGAATTCTCAGCCACAGCCGCCATTAAAATGCAAGCTGTGAATTCAGACACATCTAAATCACGTCAAAGTCCAAAGAAAACACATCGGAAGGTCAAAGCCACTGCATCCCTCTCCATTTGTAAGCTGCCGCCATGAGGCTCATAATCAGAAGCTCCAGCGACAGAAGGGACACTTACCGTGTCCACAGTAACAGTAACGAGAACGTGGCGTCCTGAAGTCCGCTTTGAGGCGCTTCGGTGTGTACGGTGAGGTTAGCCACCTGTCTTTGCTTCAGCCCAACCTTGAAGGCATCACGGACTTTTACCCTAACATACATATGGGGAAACCGAGGCTGCTGGATGCAAAACCACTTCACTTTCCCTCTCCAGGTCTCTACAGAGCACAGATAGCCCCCAGACCTCTGCAAAGCCCCCTCCTCCTCAAACATCTCCCTTGTTTATGTTAGGTTTGTTCTGATGTAATGTTTTCTAGCCAGGAGGCAGGGATCTCACACTCTGAGGGGCATTTGGCAACCCCTGCAGTGATTTTGTTGTTGCTGTCTCAATGGGTGGGGTGAGGGAGCAGGAGGCACTAGAAGACCTGGGCGCTTCCCAGCATCCTAGAGTACTGGAGATAGCCGCCCCCCTACAGCAGACAGCTCTGTGTTTTAAAATACCCGTGGCCCCTCCTCTAAAGAGATTAAGGAAGAGAGAGCCCAGGGCTGGGACTGAGGAGGCAGGAGAAGGAGGCAGAAGATGTTGAAGGTATTGGGTGTGATGGGGGTCCTGGTCGACCTGACAGGGTCTGGACTCACCGGGGAGACCGCCTTTGGGGGGTTATCCTGATTGTGGTAATTGCGTTAGAAAGACCCTCCCACGGTGGGTGTGTGCATTCTCTGATTGGGTTAACCGTGTCAACGGGGCAGTCATGCTGACCACTTACATGGGTTCACCCCCCTCAACTTCCTGACTGCAGACAGCCTATCAACCGCTGCTCCCACCACCTTGACCCCCCATGACCTGAGGACTGTGCCTTGGACTGTAAACCCAAAGACATCCTTCTCCTCTGATTTGCGTATACCAGAATATTGTATCACAGTGATAGGAATAAAGCAGACGCCAGTGCAGCAGAGAGAGAGAGAGAGAGAGAGAGAGAGAGAGAGAGAGAGAGAGAGAGAGAGAGAGAGAGAGAGAGAGACTGTCTGAATGACGGTCTGTTCTCAGTCAAAGGCTTCACTAGAACACCAACAGCCTAGAAAGGCATCCTATTGCCATTTGACCCAGGAAGAGGAGAGATATTTTCCTTCAGGCTTCATTAGTCGTTTCCCACAGACAGGATGCATCTGTAGTATTTCACTTGAGCTGATGGATCTGCTAAAGCTTAAGTGTTTGTCCCTGCCAAGGAGGACACTAAAAACATTTCATGTTGGGGTTGGTGGCATAACTCAGCAGTAAAGGCCTACATGGCATGTGGAAGGATCTGGGCTCACTCTCCAGCACTGTGCCTCTTTCAGTCCTTCTAATACCCTGATAGGATGGATACTCCAAACATCTCCATTTTTGTAGCTGGGAAATTAAGATTTGGAGATGCAGAACCAGGATTTGAACCTTGGGATTTAGCACTCTGAGTTCTGTGCCTTGAATCATTTTACTGCTCTGAATTTTCCCCCAAGCTCTTCTTGTCAGGAGGGATTCAATTAGGGGAAGTTGGGGACACACAAAGGTGTTTCCAGAATGTATTCTGAGTCCAATGAGGCTAAATTGACTTGACACAGATCAAACACAGTTGTCACTAGCTGTTTAAACAAACAAACAAACAAACAAACAAAAACTGGAAAGACTGGAAGGCTGGAGAGATAGCTCAGGGGTTAAGATCACTCGATGTTCTTCAAGAGGACCCTCGTTCAGTTCCCAGCACCCAGAAAGAGGCTCCCGACTGTGATTCCAGTTCTGTGGGACCTGGCGTACTCTTCTGGCTTTCTCAAGCACCAGGCACACACGCAGGACATACACATGCAGGAAAAATAAACACTGTATACATAACATAAACATAAACAAATCTTTCTTTAAAAGCTTGAAAAGCAGGCTGGGTTGATGGCTCAGTGGATAAGGGTATTCGATGCCAAAGCTGATGGCCTGATCAATTCCGGGAATCCACACAGCAAATGAGAGAACTGAATCTTGCAAGTTGTCACCCAAACTCCACACGGTGCCAGGGTTTGTTCCTGCACACACATGTACAGGAAATAAATAACACACTGTAGAAATGTTGTATCATAAAAGGTTAAAAATAAAATGATCCAGAATCCAAGAAGAACTAGCTAAACTCCTATAAGACAGGAATCAGCACACCATAACAGCCAGGCCGATCCAACAGCCTGCCAGTGTTTTGTAAATAAAGTTTTATTGACACAGTCATGCCTGTCCACTGATGTATTTCTACAACTGCTTGCGAGTTGAACAGTTGTTATAGAAACCATCGGACCAAACCTCTGTGATTCTCTCCACAGGTCCATAAAGTTAGGTGCTGTTGGTTCTTAACCATGGTGATCTTGAGGCTTAAAGAAGCCAAGGGCCAAATTCAAATTCAGTTAGGACGTTAGCAGACTCCAGAGGGAGGCTCCAGTAGCTCCAGCGTATAAGCTAGGGAAGGTGGAAACATGACTCACAGACCCTCACTCATAACTCCTCTGCAAGTAAAAATTTTCTTCCTTTCTTTCCTGACTGTAGGTTGACTCCTATAAGTGTAAGACCCACTTGTTCCAGCAAGTACTGGAAGCTCCCAGAATCATCCTGTTCTGCTTCAACAGCCTCTAGCAAGTGTCTGATTCTGGTGGGCTCTGGGAATCCATGCTGCTTGCAGAGTAGTACAAGTTCCTTCTCACCCTGCTGGACCAGCGGCTGATATTTACCCAGCACTTTACGATCTCTCTTGGTTAATCCAGCATGTCCCCTGGTCACTTCCTATTAAGCCTAAAGTGGCTTCCTATTCACAGGCTGGGAATTAAAGTGTCACTTCTCCCAGTGAGAGGCTGCAGGTGACACAGACCTGCAAGGAACTCAGAAGGCAAGGGAGGTAGGGAGAAGGGGAGAGCCCCCATTCAGCTCCCAGCTCCTTTCTCCCACCCAACAGCAATCCTGCTATGCACATCACCCCCTCATCCACAAATTAAACAAAAATAATTCCCGGTATCTTGGGAGATGCTGGCGCAGGGAGATCTTTGACAGCATCAGCTGAACCGTAAACGCTGTTCTCCATGGTCCCAGACTGGACAGTTATCCCTACTGTGTCTCCATCCAGCTGAACCCAGTATATATAGAGAGAGCTGTCTCACCAGCAGATATTTGCTCTGGTTTCTGCTGCCCTGATCCAGTCAAGGAGTCCACAGCACCAGCCTTTCTTCCTTCCAGTTTGATCTCAGACCATAAAAGCCAACTGCTTCCCGGAGGCACGGCAGTTACTGATGAGGTGCTGCTGTACCAGCATGGTAAAAATGGTTCCTGGGCCTCCCCTGCAGCAGCAAATGCAGGAGCAAGAGCAAGCAAAGCCTCATCTTTTAGGAGAAAGGATTTGCTGCGTGATGCCCCCAGCGCTGCCTCTTTCCAGCCTTGTGGTCCCGGGTAGGCAGCAGAGTGTCTCGGCTTCCCTCGCTTTTCCCATACACTGCCTCTTCAAGTAGGACTGTCTCCATCATGAAAGTCAAGGACAGGATGAGATAGTCTTCTAACTGTGATAAAGTCCACATAACACTGCCGTCCAACACTGCCCATCTCCAGAATTCTTCATGTTTATAAAGCCCCGATCCACTCTGTGAATGTGAACTCCCCACCCCTTTCTCCCCAAGTCCCTGACAAGAAGCAAGTTACTCCCCGTCTGCGACTTTAAATAACACCCAGGTAAGCATGTGTTCTGTAGGCAGCTGGCTTACCCCATTGATCATATAGGCTTGTTCCGTACTGCGGCAGGTGACAGAATTTCCTGGCTACTCAAAGATGACATCTTACAGTACACACAGGTCATGTTCTGTTGCTTCATTCATCCCTCAGCTGCTTCCACGTTCTAGCTGTAGCGGAGAATGTCGCCATGACTGTGGGTGTACGAGTACCTCTCTGAGAATCCCGCCTACGATCCTTTTAAGCACAGACTCACACTGGATTGCATATGCAGTAATTCTGTTTTGAATTTTTCTTTTTATGGGAGACTTTTATTTTTCGTCTGGTGGATGTGTCAGTGCTTTGCATTTGGCCATCAGTGAGCTCACAGCATCTCTTCTCAGGCCTCCCTGAGCCCTTAACGAACGCACGGAATGTGCTTGGCTGCAGAGCAGATGGCCGTGTGCACGTGAGTGCAGTTGCCCGTGGTGGTCAGAGACAGAGAGAGGCAAAGAGAGACAGAGAGACACAGAGAGCAAAATACATACAGAGATAGAGAGACAAAAAGAGAGACAAAGAGCCTGAGGGACAGAAGAAGGCATCAGATCCTCTGAAGCCAGGGTAGTTACAGGAGGTTATAAGTCACTTTATGTGGGTACTGAGAACCTAACTCAGGTCATTTGCAAAAGTGTTAAGTGACTCTCTGCTGCTTGAGCTGTTAACCAGGGAGCTGTACCCCCAACCCCTCGCCATACACCATTTCTATTGGAGCATCACCATCTTCCATGTATGGCCATGGTACAGGAGTGTTCCAGGTTCCCCACAAGATTGCCAATACTTGTATTTTCTGTTTGGGGTGTGTGTGTGTGTGTGTGTGTGTGTGTGTGTGTGTGTGTGTGTG
>NC_034612.1:6495159-6514607 GCF_900095145.1 Mus pahari
AGAGAGAGAGAGAGAGAGAGAGAGAGAGAGAGAGAGAGAGAGAGAGAGAGAGAGACTAGCTAGCAGATGTGAAGCGGTACTTGGTTATGGGCTTGGTTTGCATTTTCTTATTAACTCAGTGGTCTCGGTGACATTTCTCAGTCCCGTCTAACACCTTTCTCACCCATGGTCCATGCTCGGCTGCAGAGCTGATGCCCATTATTAGCGACAACGTGGTGAGACCTGACTCCCAGCTCCAGCTGTGGTTTTCTCCCAGGTCTGAGTGCTTGTCTGCTCCAGGGCTCAGAGCTGATTTGAAGGAGGAAGCTGGTGTTTACTGCAGCCTGCTCGCTCAGTCAGCGAGAAGCCGCATCGCCTTTCTGGGCTCCATCAAGATGCTCTGGGGCTTACACGATACATTCGAAGCAACTTTAGAGGTGGTCAGGAAGCATTGTGCTGTAGGAATTATGTGCTCCGGGCTCTGCCATTTATGAGGTGCGGACTTTCAGCTGTGCAACTTGTTTCCAAGACCACCACCAACAACAACAAAAATGAAGACTTCCCATGGTCATCTATGAAATGGATATGTGAATTAATGAGTCCGATGAGTGGTGTCTCGCCTATTGGAAAAGTCACACCCAAGCCTAACCTGCTAAACAAAGAAACTGCTTGCTTAGTGCTTTGCAGTTTTGAGAGTCCCTGAGATGCAGTAGGGTTGAGCCATTCAGAGCATACAGGTGCACATTTGGATGAAACCGAGTCTGAAGTCTAACCTGCCGTTCTTAAGCATGCGATCTTGAGCAAGCTATGTAATCTAAGTCTTACTCCACTGTAAGTGTGCTTATAAGTGTCGGCACACATGCGTGCACGTGGGGCGAGTGTGCACGCGTGTACATGCTTGTGGAAGGCAGAGACTGATATCTGTCTTTCTCAGCCCCTTCTCTATTTTATTTTAGAAAAGACGTCTTCTGCGGAAGCCAGTCATTTAGAACGGGTGGATAACAGTCCCCAGGGGATCTTTGAGACTCTACTTCCCCAGTGCTGGAGTCCTAGGCATGTGACACAACGTCTAGGTCTTCTACATGGGTTCTGGGGGACCAGAGTTGAGGTACTGATGTGTGTATGGTATGCACTTTACCAGCGGAGTCATTTTGCCTTTCCAGTTACCCCATCTTTACCATGGGAGCAATAGATCATGTTACCCGCAGAAGTGGACCTCAGGATTTTAGGGGGCTCCCCCAGGCATAAACCAGACCAGGCTTTTGAAATGACAGGGTGTGATCTCAGCTCCATAGAGGGCACTCTCGTGAGGCAGTCGATGTCAGCCACCACATGAAGAACACGCTCAAGCAGCCCCATACAGAGATCTGCATGGCAAAACACAGAACTTCCTGTTCAGCAGCCAATATACTGCCTTGCCAGACAGGTGTGTGAAACGCCTTGAATGAGGAACATCCCACCACCCCCTCAGATGATGACAACCCAGTACGACAGCCTGAACTGGTCCCACTCAGCTCCAAAGTCCCCAACCAGATACTCTGCATGAAGGAGCGAATATTGATTGCCATGTTGAAAAAGATAAAATTGGGGGGAGGGATTTGTTACTCAACCATAAACAGCTCACACTCATCTGCTACGGTGGCTGTGTGGTTCAAATGCACACAAGAGTGTATCTTGCCCTGTACTCAGTATGCCATAGCACCACAGCATAGGAGCTGTCATCTACGATTGCCACTTTGTACTGTAAAAATATTTGGATTTTTCCCCCTTTACTTTGGCTGAAGATGGAAAAGGATGTGTACCCCAAAGCCATGCACTGGAAGATTCATCCACGGAAGATAGAGCACACATAATGCAGGCCATAGAGCACCCATTAAACAGAGACAAGGTAAAGAAAAACACCTAAGGTCCTCTCTATAATTTCAGAGAGTTAGACAACTCAACAGCAGGGGCTATGGGGATCAAAGAAACACAAAATTGGAGCCCTGTACCAGCAGACATGCTCTACAGAATGCTTACAGGATTATCTCTTTTCATCTGCATTATGGCCTGTAGGGTGACTTTTTTTTTGATACCCACTTTATGGATTGGACCAGTTGAGGCTCGGAGGGCTGAAACAATCCTCCAAAGACGGAGTTAGATAGTGGTGATGAAGGGTTTCAGACACAGGCCTCTGTCCCTCTTGACTTGGACTCTTCTCTGAGATCACTACAGGGTTCCAGGCTTTGGTCTCATCCTTTCTCTGAACATCAATGCGGAAGAATTTCACCAGGGGCCATGTTCTCGGCTTGTTGACTGGCTTGATCCTGTGCAGCTCACCGCAGCTGTTGAGAATTGATGAGTGCACCTCACTTCCTGAAGCGTCCCATTCCACAGCTCTCCTCCCCTACATGACAGCTCTCCCTTCTTTCTCTCTCCTCTTCCGCATTGGCCCCACACCTATGCTCATAGGGACAACACAAATTGTACTCAGGATGAGTTATTATTAATAATAATACAGCAAGGAGGGCATAAAGTCAGAGGTGAGGCGGGGTAAAGAGGAATACAGGTGGTTGGAGGGAGGTAGTGGTGAATGGATACAACCAAAATACATTGTATAAACACGTGAGGCTTTCAAAGAAAAAATAAGATATTTAAAAAGGAATGGATACAGAGTTACTTATACCACACAGGCAGCAATACACACACAAGACAAAAGGCACTGGGATTGAGTCAGGGTGATGGACAGTTATGGTGGTTTGAATAGATTTGGCCCCCATAGACTCGTGTGTTTGAATGCTTGGCCCATGGAGAGTGGCATAATTAGAGGTATGGCCTTGTTGGAGGAGGTGTGGCCTTATTGGAGGAAGTGTGTCATTTGGGGGGCGGGCTTTGAGGTCTCCTATGCTCAAGCTCTATCCGGTGTGGAATCTAGTCTTCTCGTGGTTGTCTGTGGAAGGCAGTGTCCTCCTGGCTGTCTGTGGATCAAGTTGAAGAACTCTTGGCTCCTCCAGCACCATGTCTGCCTGGATGCTGCCGTGCTTCCTGCCTTGATGATAATGGACTAAAGCTCTGAAACCGTAGGCCAGCCCCAATGAAATGTTCGCCTTTATAAGAGTTGCCTTGGTCATGGTGTCTACTTACAACCATAAAACCCTAACTAAGAAAGAAGTCAAAATTGCTGAGTGGGTCCACTGTGTTGAGTAGGTCCCGCCAGTTGTCAGGAAAGAATGTGAGCTCTGGGCTGTCAGGTTGCTTACCGTTTCTATGAGAGTGTGTGTGTATTTAATGGTTGGCCTACAGGGATAATAATAATAATAATAATAATAATAGTCCCAGAGAAATAGTTTAGTGGTAAGGGCACATATTGCTCTTGCAGAGGACCCAGGCTTGGGTCCCAGCACCTCCATGGTAGCTCATAACCATCCATTATTCTAACAGCAGTGGATATGATGTCTTCTTCTGACCTCCATGGCTAACAGTCATGTAGATAATGCGCAAGCACACGTGCAGGCAAGATAAAATAAGTGGAAGATAAAACCAATGTAATTAATAGTAATAATAACAAATACATCCTGTGCATCAAACAACACAGCACCTGGTCAAATGTAGTCCATGAACTTCGAGGGCTGTAGTGACCCTTAGACCAGCCAACGTGCAAGGTCCCTTCCTGCTGTGAGACAGGTTGTCTCTGCCAGTGTCCTGTGCACTGTGTTTGTTTGCAAGGGACACACGGCAGCTTCATAAGTATTCCAAAGTGGCTTTCGCACACAGATGGGAGCTGTGTCCTCAAACAAAATCCAGACTTGCTGAGGGCAGGGACCAGGGTCCCTGGCTCTCACTGGGACTCTGTTTCTGAACTCCCCAGCATGAGGCACAGACCTGCTGGGTGAGAGCTCTGAGTAGCAGGGGCAGAAAGCCAGGCGGAATGACTGTCCCCAGGCGGTGTCTTGGGAGAGCTGAGAACATTTTATCACTGGGAGGCCTGAGCTCTGCATCTTGGGGGAGCCTGCTTCCATCACTCCTGGTGTTCCAGGGATCCAAGGGGAGGGAATCAAGGTTAATGACTTTCACTTACAGACGGTGTGCCAGGTTTATAAATGAGGCCTCTTTCCCCTTTGGGAGCCTGCCTGCTGCTGGGCAGATGTGGTTGCTTATGCAAGAGGCTACAGGCTTCCTTCAAATTATCTCCATCGAACAGGGAGGTCTCTGGGTGTCCTCCCAGTGGAGACCCCATCCTGTACAACTGTGTTCTGGAACTGGTGACCTTTGGGCGCTCAAATCCCACCTACAAATTGGCAAAACAGAGACAGGGATCCAGAGCCTTTTTTCTACCTGAAGAGTCAATGTACTTCTTAAACCTTTAAGTTTTGTGGCCCAAATGATAAATCACCAAGTTTTTGTTTCGTTTCGTTTGTCTGTTGTTTGATAACCCATATTCTCTGCCCTCAAGGAATTTGTCATTTGAAGGCGCAGAACCAGGACTATTGAAGACAAGAACATATGAGAAAGACTTAGGGTATGTGGTGGTTTTGAATGACAATGGCCCCCCCCCGGGGGGCTTATATGTTTGCATACTTACTTGGTCCTTAGTTGGGGCAACTGTTTGGGAAGGATTAGGAGGTATGGCCTGGTTGAAGGACATGGGCGGCTTTGAGGTTTCAAAAGACTCCTGGCATCCCCGGTGTGTGCTTTCGGTCTTCCCATTTGCTGTATGAGATGTAAGCCCTCAGAGGTCCCTGTTACAATGCCTTCATTTTGCCATCTTTGACTCTAACCCTCTGGAACTGTAAGTTCAATTAAATGCATCCTTCCTTCTTTGTTTGTTTGTTTGTTTGTTTCGTTCTCTTTCTCTCTCTCTTTTTCTTTGTCTTTCTTTCTTTCTTTCTTTCTTTCTTTCTTTCTTTGTTTCTTTGTTTCTTTGTTTCTTTGTTTCTCTCTCTCTCTCTCTCTCTCTCTCTCTCTCTCTCTCTCTCTTTCTCTCTCTCTCTCTTTCTTTTTCTTGTTGTCTTGGCCATGGGTGGTACTTCATCACAGCAATAGAAAATTAACTCATACATCACAACAAAGATGAGGAGCTATACACCATAGCAGTAACTGAGCATCACCAAGGAAAAAGAAGCCCTGTAAACACAGAGGGAGAAAAGAAACTCTCAGAGTAAGGAAAGAGACGGAGGCTTTAACAGTTGCTGGGGCTGGTTCGGATCAAGGCCTCTCCTTAGCAGGGAGTGGAGGTGCCTTGGCTTGTCTAGAAGACAAGTTTGAACAGTCGCTACAAGCACAAGATGTGTAGTTATAAGGTTCTTGGTTGTAAGCAACAGAGACCTCCCCCCCCCCTCCAATTGAGCTGGTTTAAGCAAAAGGGGCTTGGTGGTTCTCAGAACACAATAGATTAGTAATTTGGGAAGTTCTTGGGCACAAGCACCTGGAGCCCTTGGGATAGACTGAAGACTCACCAAATCTTAGCTTCGGATCTGTGCATGCTCACACTCTCCTGCTGCAAGTGGGCTTCCTCTAGGGTCCCAAGAAACTGAAAGCTCTGGTTAGGGACCTCCAAGTTGGCTATGTCTCCTCTAGCTGCAAATACATAGTCCCAGAGAAGAACTCTCTGATTGGTTTGGTTTGGCCATGTGACTTCTTGGGTACCACAGGAGTACTGCTGTGAATGTAGAATATTGATTGGATCAAGGGTGGTGTTCTGTGATTGACATCCTCTGCACAAATAGAGTATGCAGAGAGAATCCTGTGAGCGCAAGTGCCGGGACATTTATCGGTGTTTGGAGACATGATTGCAGAGACCATGCAGCTCAGTGGTATAGCATGTGGTTGAACTGGTTAAATGCCCAGTTTTTAGGGTTGGCAAGATGGCTTAGCAGGTAAAAGTATGGGCTGCACAAACCTGACAACCTGAGTTCGATCTAAGGACCTCGTTTATAGCTTTTTAAAAGCCACTTGGTGTGGTGCACGTTGGGAATCCCAGCATTCTTCCAGGGAGATGAAAGGTGGAGACAGGAGAGTCTTCTAGAAGCTCGGACTCAAGAGTACACAGCGTGGGAGTAACGACAGAGATCTGGCTTCAACCAAATGAAAGGAGAAAAATCTACTCCCATAAATTGTCCTCTGACCTTTGAAGGCATGTCATGAGTACACATCTGCACGCACGCACACGTGCACACACACACGCACACACACAAATAAATCATTCCACTTCCAAGTTCCAATTCTGCAACAAACCCATACTCAAAGACTATCTGTATCCCTGAACACCGTATTTTGAACTAGCTTTTCCAGATGACAACAGTGGGCAACTGGACATGGGGATGGCTGGCCTTTTCTGATCCAGATATTTTACAAGCGAAGAGGCTGAGACACAGGGAGAAAACCAATTCACTCGGGCTGCACAGGGCTCCAGGGAGTATAAGGAAAGGAGCAACTCCCGAGGCCACCACCTTTGCAGCCCCCTGCTACATCTGTTAGAGCTCATCACTCCCCAAGCTGCTTAAGTATCTCTCTGGGCTAAGATAGGGGTGCGATGCTCAAACCAGGGCCCCAGGAGCCCTCCTCTCCCTGACAGTTCTGCAACTAGATTGGATTCCCAAAGCATCCTGATACATCCACACACATCTGCAAGCTCCTCCTCCTCTCTAACACTGAGCGCATCCCCCTACAACTATAATCTGGCCTGGGTGCAAGGGAGGGGGATGGTTGAACTCTGGGTCGTCTCATGGGCTGCAGAGAAAGGTGATTAGGGCTGAAGGGGCAAAGGATGGAGGCAGGAATGAGCAGGTTCCAGTGGTCTGGGATGCAAAGCAGGAAGTTGGGGATTTACTGATGCTGAGGACCCAGAGCCAAGTCGCTGGAACCTGGAAGGATGTGTACCTTCCGAGTTTATGTTGCTGCTCCCACAAACCCCACTGAAAACTCTCCTTGAGAAGAAACTGCTGTACAGCTGTGCTCGCGAGCACCCCGTGTCTGCTAAGCAAAAAGAGGAGTCAGTCTGTTTCTGACAGCCCCGACGAGGTGACAATCAAACTCCCAAATTAGAACTGTGAAATGTTTTGAAAGATGGTACTGGAGAGCCAACCAAAAATATTTTCTTCACATGCTTGCCCTGTGAATTCCCATCGCTGAGAGGGTTTGGTGTTGGAGGAAACACAATAAGGGCAGGAAATTCGGTCATCCCTAGCCCCTCTCCTGGAGCCCTCGGGATGATGCACATATTAAGGGCTCAGAGAAGTCCCTGGAAAAACACCCACAGAACTCTGCTGAGTCCAGGGCTCCTGAACTTTGATCACAGAAACCTTCTCCACTGATATTACTGTCTGCCATGCGGCAACCCGCTCTTTTGTGCCTGCGGGAGTTAGGGAAACTTTGCATGTCTCCAGTTTATTACTTTATGGAAAGCCAGACAAGAACAAAATGAACTCAAGAAGCAGTTATAGAAAGTTCCCCATTCCAAAGAATATAATTGAATGCTCATGCAACATCCTCAAGGTGCAAGCGTGAACAAACACATATATACACTCACCACATGTACACACTCACACACACTACATAAGCACACACCACATATATACTCACTCATACATTCTTATACACACACCCATCCACACACACTCACACACACAAACCTACACAGACACACACATGTGTACACATACACTCACATACTACATACACACACCACATATACATATACTCACATGCCACATATATAAACTCACACATACTACACACACAACACATATACACACACTCATACATTTACACACACATACCCATTCACATACCCACAACACACACAAACCTATGCAGACACATGCATGCACACATGTATACTCATACCACATACACACACACTCAGACATGCACACACACACCCATCCACACACTCACAAAACACACAAACCTAAGCAGACACACATACATGCACATGCACATACACACAGAGCCTCACACAAAGCCACATACACATACATGTACACACACATAAATGTACATATATACACACATAATGTGCTGGATAGTTTAATGTCAACTTGACACAAGCTATCATCATTTGGGAAGAAGGAGATGCAACTGAGAATATGCATCAAATTTGCCTGGAACCAAGGCTGTGGTTTATTTTCTTGATTGATAATTGGTGTGAGAGAGAGGGCCCAGCTCCCAGACTGGTGGTCCTGGATTTCATAAGGCTGAGCAAGCCACAAGGAACAAGCTGGTAAGCAACACTCTTCTATGGCTGCATCAGCTCGCGTCTCCAGTTTCCCCTCCCGACTGAGCTCCTGTCCTGGCTTCCTTCCATGGCCGACCATGACAGATATGTATACGCAAAATAAATCCTTTGTCCCTCAAGATGCTTACAGTCACGGTGTTTCGTCATTGTAATAGCAACCCCGAGACACATGTAAACATAGACTCACATACAAACTACAAATTCACAAATATACATACATGCACATATATACACATGCAGATATACACATGTGCGTGAAAACACACACACACACACACACATCGTTCTTTGGAAAGATGTGTGATTGATAATTCGAGAGCAAGTACTGAAACATATTCCTGTAGAGAAAGTGAAGGGAGAAAGTTTCTTATTGATTTTGAAAAATGAAAGCCCGGTCTCTCTCTGGCTGGCTCTCACAATCACGCATGTGCCCGCAGCATGCTCTCCAGCGGCCACTCTCTCCTTTCTCTGCACACGGTCCTAACACACAGTCCTTGCGTATCTGTTGGACATGCCCAGCCTGTATGCGTTCTCCAATTTCCAAGTTATTTCTATCTCTCAATCTTCACAATCCTCCTGGAGTTTCTGGTGGAGTAGCCATTTCTTTTCTTTCCAAGGAGTGCCAGACCTCAGCGTGCGCAGGTCACATGTTTTCTCTGGCTGCTATGATTGGCTCAGAAGCGAGCACGTGACCAGGCTGGTCCAGTGAGATTTGACTCTGGTGTTTGACTGAGACCACGAGAAAGTCTCTTTCCTTTTTATCCTGGTTTTGCTAGGCTGTTGGGATGGACCTGTGCAACAGCCATGTGATAGCTCACCAAGTCAAAAAGACAGCAGATGAACCTTGGCCACACATTGGACGGGGACAGTAAAGGATGACGACCATTATTTAGCGTCAGGACCACCAAACGCCAGTGCTGTTTTCATTCATATGAACTTATGGCACCTCCAGCCCAGCTTTTGCCATCAATTCAACTTCTGTTAAAGCATGTGCGCAGACGACGAATTCCGAATCATCTGGCATACACTTCCTGTGCAGCTGTCATGTGCTGGATCCTGTTCACAAGGGCTGAACTCAGGTACAAGGGAAAGAACAAGAGTCCATACTTTAAGCTGTTCTGTCTCGTGAAAGAGAACAGCTTGGCCCAGTGCAATTCAGTGCGCTCACAGAATTACTCCGTGCTTTCTCTGCATGCTGGGAGGATGAATTGGGGAAAATAGCGAGGCAAGGATTTATAGTAGAGACTGGGTGATTCTGGACTATAAAACGCTGATAATAATTTTAATTAATATATATGTATATGTACACACATACAGACACATATACACACACATACAAATATACACACACATACACACATACACATATGCACATGCATATATATGTGCATATACATTAAGTTCTCTTGGGAAGTCCAACTCTCAGCTGGACCCAGTACGAAGGGGATGGGTCAGGAGGGTGTAGAGGAAGCATTGCCTTCAGAAGGAAGGAATTGGTTCACTGAAGGAGTAGGGGTGATCTGAGAAGCAGCCTTAAAACCAGCCACAGCTGATTCCTGAGGAATGCTTTGACGCTAGAATGGCCCCAGAGTCCTTTGAACTTGGCCACATATTCCTACTTCCACTGGGGACTGATAGTTCTTTATGAGCTGCCCCTGCTGCGTCTGTCTTTGGGTGAGGCAGCACCCGGCAGTGCAGTGGTCCCCGGAGTGCTGCTGGGTGAACATTGCCAACTACACTTGGAGCAGCTGGAGTATCGGGAAATCTGGGCAGGGCACCAACATGCCCTCCGCACGTGCCTCGCATGATAGAAATAATATTGGTGATTTCTGTATTGTAACTACCAGTCCCTGTGTACTCTTATACATAATCATAGTAATGATGGTAAACTTTTAAATGCTTGAAATGCAAAAGCCACTACACCAAGAATTGGAGCCGTATTCCTGCGTTTGCAGTTTGTAACAATAGCCCTGTGAAGTGGCTGTTGCTATTCTTATTGAATGAACGGAGATGGTAAATTCAGCTCGGAAGGGTTCAGGACTAGGACACAGTAGATTAATGTTCAAATATAGGTCTGTCGCACATCCAGGTGCAAACTCCTCATCAGAGATTATCTCCCCCACCCCTACCCCACCCCAAGCAACTCAGGCCAAGTAGAGGGAGGGGTTAGAAGGAAGTGACAGGTGGGTACAGCTACATATGGGGAGCCTGGACACAAAAGGGCACCTGAGGGGCCTCAGAGAGGTCCCTTCAGTGATCCACAGGCATGCAGCAGCAATATAGGCGTGTCCACTGCCCCGGAGTTTTTGCTCACATTGATGCAGAGAGGAATGCCACGGGGAAGGAGGGTGCCTGGGTGACATGAAGGTCAAGGTAATGAGCTTGAGGGTCACAGCTGTGCTCAGAGTTGGACATTTTAGCTTTGGGGCTGGGGAGGCGGGTGACTCAGAAAATAATGATTAAGACCTGAGTTTTGGGTTTCTGGCACCCCTTTAAAAAGCTGGGCATAGCCACGTAAGCCTACAACCCTTGGAGCTCTTGGAGGCTGAGATTAGCACATCTGCACAGTGAGAAAGGTCAGTAATATGCTTTCTACTTCAAATTGGTAAAGAATAGATTTTTTTTTTTTAAGGTTCAATGATATTGCGGCATATAGCTTATCAGGAGATGGGTATGCTAATTAGCTTGGTGGGATATCTTTTACAGGGTGTGTATAGATCAAACATGGTGCGCCACCAATGTCCTCGCAGTTAATATTTCACACCGAATAAAGCTGTAGTTCTGAGGGAGTGGACGGGGGGGGGGGGAGAAAGGCTCTCCCCACTTCCTCACAGCAGGGTGGAGGGTCACTTTTGAAGGGCGATCTGAGCAAATTATGTCTTCGTCTGCCATACGAAAATGAAAAGAGGTATTTTTTCCCCTTTCTAAATACCATACCGACAATCCGTGTCCGTTATAAAAATTTGAATAGCATAAAAGAACAAATTGGAAAAGGTTAAAAACCACTTTCCACTGCTAGTAATTTGGAAAACACATTCATTTTCTATGCAGAAACACACATTTGGATATTTTATGTAAACAGTATTTTTAATGCCAGTTTTATAGCTGACTTTAAAAACTTATGCTGTTTTATTTGAAAAGAAAAAAAAAATCCAGACCTTTCCAAATAACCCAGTATTAATAATCTAGCATTCGGCCACTTTGTGGTTTAAGGCTACATGAGAGTTTGAGACACGCTTCTCCTCATATTGCTTTTTTAATCACTGTGGCAATGGGTACCTTGTCTTGTCAGGGGAAAGATGAAAGCTTTGTCATCCCTAATTTCCTGAGGAGAAAACTAGAACCCAGAGATGCGTGGTGGATTAAGAAAGCCACTCAGCTCGCAGGTGACAGAGGCAAGATCTGAAGTCAACACTTCTCGCCCCGGTCCCTTCATTCTACGTGTTACATTCCTTCATCCCCACTTTAGCGATGTGTTGTTAGGGAAACACCCGTGATTGACACAAGGGATCCAGCCTTGCTCCTTCCTGCGATCACCACACAGCCCCACCCTCCTCAGAGCAGGCTTCAAATGAGAGCTGGTCTGGATGTCTTGGAGGTCCCACTTCCCGTTGCATGCCTATGGCGACCATACTATCAGAAATTGAGTGGCAACAGCCTATGTTACAGTTCCCCCAAGAGACACGTTGGTTGAGGGAGAAGGGAGCGTAGGCTGAGGGTAAGGAGAGGAGGGTCTTCGACTGGATAAGAATGGCGCAGCGGCAGTCACAGCTACATCTGTGCTTTTTAGATTCTTTACAAGCTTTCAAATGAGGACTTGCAGCAGAAAGAACATGGTTCTGACATAATCCGTTATTTGATATTAATTTAGTATTAATTGATATTAATGTTTTAATCACTCCTCTCCGTAAATAGCAGTGATAACTGGTGGAGGTAATCCCAGTGCAAGGCTGTTATTGCTTAGGAATGGTACTGGGACAGAGGACTCCTTAACTCAGCCCTCAGATCCCCCCCACTCAGCTGACCTAGGTCATGGGTTCAAATCCTGCCTAGACGACTTGATATATCCTCTCTCAGCCCCAAATGACACGTGTTTCCTTGGATATCTCATAACATGTAAAATTGGTAGACCTTCAGGTATTAATATTTGTCACTGTGAAAAGGGACCTTGTGTTTATGTTTGGGAGATACTTGACTAAACAACAACAACAACAACAACAATAACAATATCCAAAGAGAAAGCAAGCTCCCATATTGCAGTACCTGTCAGAGCCTTTTATTTGTGCCTCTCTGAGGAGCAGTTATAGTCCTATCAGTAATGACATTTTAGTTGCATAGAGAAGAATTTAGTTTAAACAAGAATGAATTGGTTCATGTGGCTTTCAGTCCTAGGATTGTATACTCTCCCAGTTAACTGGGTCTGGGTTTCCATTATGCCATCTGCTCTCCCTCCTGGGACTGTCCCTCCTCCGTTCTGGTTGTAATCTCATTCTTTTGTTTGTTTGTTTGTTTCATATTTGGCCTCAAAAACTAGCTTACTAAATATTATATTTTTACTCATTCACTTTATATCCCATTCACTGTCTCCCTCCCTGTCACCCCTTCCCACAATCTATTCCTCCACCCTCCCTCCCCTTGTCCTCTAAGTGGGTAAGGGCTCCCTGGTTAGCGCCCCCACTCTGCATATCAAGTCTATTCAGGACTGGGTGCCTCCTTTCCCACTGAGGCCAGACAAGACAGCCCAGCTAGAAGAACTTATCCCATGGACAGGCAACAGCTTTTGGGACAGCCCCCGCTCCAGTTGTTCGGGACCCACATGGAGACCAAGCTGCACGTCTGTTACATATGTGTGTAATATCCTTGTTTATCTCCCTTTGTTTCTTTCTCCTCAGCTACCAGAACCTGTCTTCTGTTGGTTACTATCATTAGGGTTTGCATTTGACCATGACATTTCGAGCTCACACACTAAGATCCGAAGACAACATTTCTCACTAATGAACAACCCTGGGTCACAGACCCACACATGACTTCAACCCTTGTGGCCAGAGTGTGGAATGGTCTGATTAACCAGATGGAATGAACCAGACACGGAACCAGACAACAGCTGCGACTACCCTCCAATTACTTAGCATTCTCTCATCCTGGGGCGGGGGCGGGGGGAGAGTTATTTAAGAAATGCTGATTTGGTGCAAACCAGTTTCAAAGGCTTGAAAAACGCAATCACCATTTTTAGTGATCATTTTCGGGCCTCTATTATGTGTCTATTACTGTCCACAGGAGTCGGATACAAAGATGCACAAGACTAAGGCCTTCATAAAGCACGTCTTGAGAAGAAGGTAGTGTTCCCTGAGCTATGGTTGAGGTGAGAAGTGACCCCCGGAAGCTAGAAGACAGGCCACATTGATCTGGAATGAATGGTCACCTGTAGCAGCTGGAGACACTGGTACTGAGTTTGGGAGGAGATCAAGTCTGAGTGGGCTCAGGTGTCTAGCTATGGAGGGTTACCCATGGCTGTCTCCTCAGTATTCGAGCTTCTGCCTTCACTTGGAGTTGGTTGATAATTGTTGGTTGACAGTTGTTCCAACCCTGATAACATCCTTAGTGTTCAGCCAAAAAATACAGCTAAAGACTCCTGGAGACGGCAGACAGGCTGTCTCTTCACCCTTCCTGAGAACATTGCCCTGGAGCCCTGGGCCACTGATCCTGTTTGACTCAGTGAACTCCTTAGCTTCCCTTTCTCCATGGAGATGCTTCCTCGGGGCTCTCGGGAGTAACCCTGCGACTGGGGCTCTTGGGAGTAACCCTGCAATTGGGATTCACAGGAGTAACCCTGCGACTGGGGTTCACACAACTGTATTTCATATTTTCTTGGTTACTGTAATTGTTGCAGAGATGATCATGTGACGGAAACACAGCTAACAGTGTTTGTCATACTTATCTTTTGCACAGGTGTATGTGTACACGTGTGCACATGTTTGTATACATGCAGGTTCATGTGTGTATGTGTGTGTGTGTGTGTGTGTGTGTGTGCCTGCAATATAAAGTGAGTCTAGAGCATACCTCAGGTGTCATTACTTAGATGACATACATCTTTGACATTCCATCCATCCATCCACCCATCCATCCTGGCTGGTTTTATGTGTTAACTTGACACAGGCTGAAGCTATCACAGAGAAAGGAGCTTCAGTTGGGGAAATGCCTCCATTAGATCCAGCTGTGGGGTATTTCCTCAATTAGTGATCAATCGGGGAGGACCTCTTGTAGGTGGTACCATCTCTGGGCTGGTGGTCTTGAGTTCTATAAGAAAGCAAGCTGAGCAAGCCAGGGGAAGCAAGCCTCCATGGGGTAACATCCCTCCATGGCCTCTGCATCAGCTCCTGCTTCCTGACCTGCTTGAGTTCCAGTCCTGACTTCCTTTGGTGATGAACAGCAATGTGGAAGTTTAAGCTGAATAAACTCTTCCCTCCCCAACTTGATTTCTGGTCATGATGTTTGTGCAGGAATAGAAACCCTGACTAAGACACTATCTATCTACCTATCTATCATCTATCTATCTATCTATCTGTCTGTCTGTCTGTCTGTCTATCTATCATTTATATCTATCATCTATCTATCTATCTATCTATCTATCTATCTATCATCTATATTTATCATCTATATATCCATATCATCTATCATCTATATCATATCTATCTATCTATCTATCTATCTATCTATCTCATCTCTGTCTGTCTGTCTTTCTGTCTGACTGGATAGGATCTCCCACTGGCCTAAAACTCACTGAGGAATCTGAATGGCTAGTAAGTCCCAAGGATCCATCCACCTGTTTCCACCTCCCTAGAGGTATGGTTATAGGGGCACGGTCCACGGTGCCCAGCATTCACATGGGTCCTGAGGTCAGAGTTCAGGTCCTCACAACTATGCTGTCTCTATAGCTGTCTCGCAATACTTCTTATACAGTTGTATTTCAAGACAGCTATCTTTTTTCCCTACAGTGGGGAAGCAGATAAAAGTGTAGATGTGAACTTGACCCTGTATCCTCCCACAACTTTGTGGTTTAAATTAGTCTCTTTGTTCTCCGTCACGGTTGATTCTGATTGTCAACTTGACAGAATTGAGAATCACTTAGAAGCTTGGCTAACACAGACCTGTGGGTGTGTCTATCACAGAGTTTCTGGCTGGGAGGGTCAACGGAGAGGAAAACTCACTGTGAAAGTGAACTGCATCCTCTCATCAGGTTAGGACCCAGGCAACATAAAAAGGAAGAGGGAGCAAGCTGGCTTAGCACCAGTGTACTCTACTTCCCTCTGCCTCCTGTTCACAGGGCACAGGAGAGCAGCCCCCGTCATCCCCGCTGCACTGCATGGGCCCGATTCCTTGAAACAATGAATCAGAATAACTCTTCCTGTCTCACACTGTCTCTGTCAAGCAGATGGTCACAATGACTAAGCGAGGTGGGGACATTTAGTACATGCTCCAAAATGTTCACATTCTTCAGCCTGTATCTGCCTATTGGAAGCTTCTCAGGGATTCTAGGAGATGTTGGAAACTCACAAGTGAAGGAAACAATGTAGCCAATAAGTCTCTTTTCTCCCATTCACCATTTTTCAGGGCTCTACTCATCCTATGGCAAACTTGTCTACGCAATTCTAAAACCTTGAGTGAGTCCTCATCCCTTCCCTGCCTCTAGATTGACATCGCCTGCATCTGTGACACTATATTTGGATCCGTGCCCAGTCAACTCACACACTACAGAGCCCAGATACCTTTGGGAGCCCAAATCTGATCACTTATGGCTACAAATCAAGGTGAACACCTGCAAAGAGGCATCCTGGTTCTTTGGCTTCACCTAAAATCCTCCAAACTGTCAACAGTTATTCACTGTTGGTGGGAGCATAGGCTGGCGTGGCCGCTATAGAAATCAGTGTGGGGATTCCTCACAAAGTTGGAATAGACCACCATGTGACTCGGCTATTCCACTCCCAGGCATATATCCAAAGGACCCCACTTCCTAGTGTAGAGGCATGTGCTCATCCACTCCCACCACTTTTTCTAACAATAGCCAGCTCGTGGAAGCAGCGTAGGTATTCATCAACTGATGGGAGGATGGGGAGGGAAACGTGGAATGTGCATAATCGAATTCCATTCAGCTGTAAGGAAAAATGAAATTAAGAATTTTGCAGGCAAACAGAGGGGATTGGAGATAATTATACCAAATGAGGTAACTCAGGCTCAGAGAAACAAATGTCATGTGTCTTCCCCATATGTGGATCCTAGATTCAAATCTTTAGTTTTATATGTTTGGTTTGGAATATCTATGGAAGCCAGGAGACTAGGGGCCACTGGGTGGAGTGTCTTGGGTGAGAAGAGGCAGTAAAACAGAGGTAATAGGAAAGTAGAATGGAGAACAGGGGATATGCAAAGGTTCAAGCCGGGATTGAAGTCAGTGGCAGATAGGAGAGACAAGGGAGACAAGGACAGAAGTTAACCAAAGGACATACGGAAAAGCCATATGGAAACCCCATTACTATGTAAACCAATTAAAAAGATAAGTGACTTAGTCTTAGAGTGGGTGGGGCTTAGTCAGTAGTGGGTGGGACTAAGTCTTAGAGTGGGAGGGGCTTAGTGTTAGAGTAGATGGGGCTGTTGCTAGTGGGCGGGCTTAGTATTAGAGTGGGTGGAGTTAGTCTTAGAGTGGGCATGGCTTATTCTAAGAGTGGATGTGGTCTGGTCACTAGTGGGCAGGGCTAAGCCACTAGTGGGTGGTACTTCAGGCTATAGCAGGAGGGGCTTATTCTTGGAGTGGGCAGGGCTTAGCCACTAGTGGGTGGGGCTTAGTCACAAGTGAGTGGGACTTGGTGTTAGAGTGTGTGGGCCCTAGTCAGTAGTGGGCAGGTTTTAGTCACTAGTGGGCTGGGACTTTGTCTTAGAGTGGGCGAGGCATAGGCATTAGTGGGTGAGACTTAGTCTTAAGTGGGTGGGGCTTATTCTTAGAGTGGGAGGACCTAGTCTTGGAGTGGACAGGATTTAGCCACTAGTGAGCAGGGCTTAGAGAGAAAATAGGAGGGAGATGTCCAGCACTGCTGGATAATGTCATTCTTAAAAGTCATGGTATTATTAAACAAAGCCACAGTGCTTGGTATAGGATACCTCCTGTCTTAGTTGGAGGTTTACTGCTATGAACAGACACCATGACCAAGGCAACTCCTAGAAGGACAACATTTAATTGGGGCTGGCTTCCAGGTTCAGTCCATTGTCATCAAGGCGACAGCATGGCAGCATCCAGACAGGCATGGTGCAGGAGGAGCTGAGAGATCTACATCTTCATCTGAAGGCTGCTAGGAGAAAAATGACTTCTAGGCAGCTAGGATGAGGGTCTTAAAGCCTATCCCCACAGGGACACACCTACTCCAACAAGACCACACCTCCTAATGGTGCCACTCCTTATGGGCCAAGCGTATTCAAACCACCACACCTCCTTATGAGTTGTTGATTAGATGAGGCTCCAGAAGTCCCCAGCAGAGTATAGGCTATCACCATTACTATGGGCTGCTTATGACAACTATAAAATAAGACCTTACTGTTGAAAACACCACATGTTTTGGCTGTAAGATCTACAGAAGGCTGGCACTCACCTGGAAGCTCCCTCCCTATTAGTGATTTTCATAGTACTGCAAGGTGCTGTGCATCCTACTGGGGCAAATAAGACATCAACTGAGTGGTCAGCTCTATGAACTGCAGCACCACGTAAGTGGTGCTCACTGGTGCAATCGTGGCATGGCTGTTATGGTGGCAACCAACCACTCTCAGAGTGTACTTGAGGCCCACTCCATGGAGGGAATCCATGTCTGATTCTGTAAACCCACTAAAAAATCTTATAGCTGTGGATGTCACAGACCCTAGGGGGGACCTTACTATGGTGGCTTTGGTCAATGGGCATGGTACCAATCCCCCGCCTAAATGTTTATATCTATGCCAATAGTCAATGGCTCTTCTCAGCTTTAATCTGAGAAAGTAGTCTTTGCAACCAACAGCAGTGAATAAAGAGACTCATGATGATTAAGACGCTTAGAATAAAGGATAGTTTAGTGCTCAGCCCTAATAGGACATTTGTACCGCTCCCTCTAAGTCCCAGGATAAAGCTGGAGAGAGAAAGGGGGGGATCAGAAGACAGAAAATTAAAATGTGAGATGTGAGATGTTCTCTTTGGGGTTGTCTTAGTCAGGGTTTCTATTCCTGCACAGCATCATGACCAAGAAGCAAGTTGGGGAGGAAAGGGTTTATTTGGCTTATATTTCCATACTGCTGTTGATCACCAAAGGATTCAAGACTGGAACTCAAGCAGGTCAGAAAGCAGGAGCTGATGCAGAAGCTATTGAGGGATGTTCTTTACTGGCTTGCTTCCCCTGGCTTGCTCAGCTTGCTCTCTTATAGAACCCAAGACTACCAGCCCAGGGATGGTCCCACCCACAAGGGGCCTTCCCCCCTTGATCACTAATTGAGAAAATACTTTACAGCTGGATCTCATGTAGGCATTTCCTCAACTAAAGCTCCTTTCTCTGTGATGACTCCAGCTGTGTTAAATTGACACAAAACTAGCCAGTACAGGAGTATAACACAGACATTGTAAACATGGACTCTAAGCAGCTGTGGTTGCCCTTGGATGGTCCACAAGCAATCAGGAATCAGGAATCAGGGTTCATAGGCCCTCCCATTCCCCCACTGAACTACAGTCAACAGATGGATCCTGGGTAAAGGGTAGTGATTTCCTTCAGTTGTGTAACCGATACTGAGCCCACCAGGCTCCAGTGGATAGCTTTAAACCTGGGGCCACAGAACTGGTCCCAGATAAAATGAGAGGGTTCCAGAGAAAATCAAACATGTGTGAATGTGGGAAAAGACCCTTGTAGGGAGGGTGAAGGCTGTACCGGGGCTGGGCAGAGGTCAGAGAGTATAGAGGGATGAGGGAGAGCAGAGCACACTATATATCTGTTTGTATGAAATTGTCAGAAGACTGGATCTAACCAATAAGACAATTTTGTGTGTGTGTGAAGAAAGGAAGGCTTTATTTTACTACTTCTCACTTGTCAGAGACCAGGTTGAGAAAGCCCAGGCATCTTACATCTCGGGCATCCCGCAGCCCAGGCATCTTACACCCCGGGCATCCCGCAGCCCAGGCATCTTACACCCAGGGCATCCCGCAGCCCAGGCATCTTACACCCAGGGCATCCCGCAGCCCAGGCATCTTACACCC
>NC_034612.1:6515092-6543114 GCF_900095145.1 Mus pahari
TAGTAAAAGAGACTATGACAAACATGCATGGTCTACGTCTCTTTCTTTATTGCCATTTCTCTCTAGGTTTGTGATCCCCCTCAAGGACCATGGAATAAAGTGTCCCGCGGGCCGGGATACTCACTAGGATCAGTTATCAAATATATCCTCACATGACAGAATGTTTTGAGGGAAGAGACAGTGAGCTCTCTGCTCCAAACCTTTCTGTAAGAGCCCTCAATCCTACATGTGGAGGAAGAGCCTGCATGGACGACTTATCTATCACCTAAAGACTTCCCCAAGCTCACTCACGGAACCATGTGACTGTTAACATTTCAACCTGAGTGTCACGGCGTGGAGACTTGTTCAGATTCTCACATCATTTTAGGACGTCTTGGAGAAGGCCCCACCCATCTGTCACTCGGACGAAGCATCTTAAATACGTGTGCACGAGCTACCCCAAAGGGATTCGCGTATTACTCTGTCATCGGTCTCACTTCTGTCTGCTTTATCATTATACACTTTTCCATTGATTGGCTCATGAGTGCAAATGGCCTGTCTTATTCTTTCTCTCATACTTCAAACCCAGTCCTATGCAAATATTGACACCTTTAGCTTTACACAAAGTTCCCAGAACAAGCACATAAAAACACCATGGAGCACCACCCGGCACCACTTCTGCTGTGCTGTACATAACCCTCTGACAGGTCGGGTTCTCTCCTCAACACCCTCAGCCCATTGCCAAGATCACATTCATAATTGATCCTTTAAAAAGAAACGCAGCCCACTCTCTTGTTGATTTGCTATTGAGAACCTGAAATTTGTCTCCCACTTGCTCGGGGAAAATATTTTCATTCCTGCAGTCGCCTACGTGATCTGACTGCTTACCCTGACTTGACATCATCTTCTTCTGTTCTCCTCCCAACTCCTGCTACTCCATACCCAGGGGCCTCGCAACGCAGCTCATCACACCAGCAAAGATGTATCTCCGAGCGGGGCACAGGTTCCTCATTCTGTCTGTCCACATGCCTCTTCCCTGAGTCTCCTCTTCACCCCCCACCCACCAGGGATTCTAAGTTTCACTCTACCGTTTGCCCTCTCAGATACTCCGAAGGCTGACTGGGTCTTCCTCACCCCTCCTTTCTTATTATCTTAATTTTCGTGGGGTCATGACAAATATTTCCTTGAACAGTTCATCTGTTTTTCCCCACGTATTCTCCTCTCATATAATACATCCTGACTGCAGCTTCCCCCTCCTTCTACTCCTTCCCACCTGCCCTCAAGTTCCCCTCTCCCTCAGATCCATTGCTACTTTGTTTCAGAAAAGAGCAGAGATGCTCCCACTCCCATGGTCAGGACGCACAAAAAAACTGAAGCTAAATAAGCAGAGCATGTAGGCACAGAACCTAGCTCAGACCCACACAGGCTCCACGATGGCGGCTTCAGTCTCTGGGAGCCCCTATGAGCCCTGTTTAGCTGATCCTGTGGACCATTTTCTCCTGGTGTCCTGGAAACTTCTGGCTCCTAAAATCCTTCCTTTTCCCTCCTCTATGTGGTTCCCTGAGCTCTATCCAGCATCTGGATGTAAATCTCTACATCAGCTGCTAAGAGAGACCTCTCTGATGATGATTGGGTTCGGATTTATAGGTTATCTATTGTTTACGTGTCTCCTGACTTCTCCATTCCTAACTCTCCCTATTGACCAGAATTTTGAGTACTTGACACGTTTCTACGCCTACACAGTGCCCGGCTCATAGTTTATCAGATGTGTGAATGACTGAATGAACAGGCAAAATATTTAAATACCAACTTCCCCAATACAACTCTATAGTAACTGCCCAATATTGAGCAAACGGATCTGGTAATAAAGTCCCTTTTGTGTTTTGTTTGTTTTTTTGTTTTTCAGACAGGATTTCATGTGGCTCAAACTGGCCTTGAACTTGATATGTAGCTAAGGATGGCCTTGAACTCCTGACCTTCCTTTCTCTTCCTAATGCGAGGGTTCCAGGGATCTTCGGTGACAGTTCAGGCAGTGCTGGGGCAGAACCCGGGTTTTCTAGAATGCCAAGCAACCTATCGACTGAGTCACAAAGCCAGCTTCAAATAATGAAGTCTTTTTGAAAATCCAAGTGTTTTTTTTTTTACCATGTTATTTTTTATCAATTATTTAGCATACTCATCGGTATTTGCCAACTTGACACAAACTAGACTCATGCAGACAGAGTGGGAACTTCAGATGATAAAATCCCTCCATCAGATTGACCCTGGGGGCCAGTATGTGAACATTTTTTGCTTTGTTTTTGATGTGGGAGGTCCCACCTCACTGTGGGTGGCACTACCACTGGGCAGGTGGTATAAGAAAGCAAGCTGAACAAATTATGGAGAGCAAGCCAGTAAGCAGGGCTCCTCTGTGGTCTCTGCTTCAGATCCTGCCTCCATATCCCTGCCTTGTGTCTCTGTCCTGAGTTCCCTTAATGACAGAATGTGGATGTGTAATTTAAACACACCTTCCATAGAGGTTTTCACTGTCTCTGACATGATTCTACAAATGCCTCCACAGGATGAAGAACAAAGCATTTATTAATGAGGGTTGTCAGTGAGAAGTCCCATTTCTCCTGGCAAAACCCAGTTAGTTTCTTTTTGGAGAGTCCACCATTCTTAGTGGCACAAAGTCAATTAATATTTTTTTTTTACATGAGAGTCTGGATATTCATCTGTATGCAGAACTCAGCTGGGTGGATTCTGGGACCCAGTAATAAGAACTGTGGACTGAAACCCACACTCAATTCATTTTCTCGATGTATATGTGGGAGTCTATTTGAAAAGAAATAGATTTCCATACAAACAGGGAAATGAAAAAAAAAATAAAAATCCACCTCCATTCAGGCTCCATGAGACTTACAGCGACCCTGGCATCCTAGAGTAAACAGCACAGGTAAGTCCTTTATAGTCTGTAATAAACTTTCATGCACATGATTTCATTTGGTCTTCATAAGTACCTTGTGAAGGAGGGAGTATTATTTCCCCCATGGTGATAGTCTATGATATTATTTCAAATTATTTGTTGGTTTTTCTCTGTATGAGCGTTAGACACCCTGCTTACTCCATATAGACTGCACTGTCTCTGCCAGAGGGGAAATATAATCTCCCTTTCTCCAGCACAAATGGAATGTGAGTTTAGAAGACCAGGCGTGCCTGTCTGTGCTCTTGATTCTCTTTTTCAGAAAGTCAAAAGTAGTCAAGCCACTTCTGGACCCAAAACGGAAGGATCTATGTGGAGCAGAGTCACAGAACCACGGCCGAGAGCTAAAGCACAGCTATTGTGTGGGTTAGAAACAAGCCTTGTTACTGTGAGACAAGATCTTGGGGGCGAGGACTGATGTTACCACTACATGTTGGCGGAGCACATCTTCCAAATTGGAACATTTCCTCCCTGCAGGAGACATACTGAGATTCAGGAAGTAAACAACTCACAAGTCTCAGGAATTTCCTGAAACGTACAAGATTCTCAGGGCCTCTACCTCTCCCAAGGTGATATAAACAGTAAGAACTGGGGCAAATGAGGTGGCTCACTGAGTAAAAGTACCTGTTGTCAAAGCCCATAACCTGAGGTCCATCTCTGGAGAAACACATGATAAAATAAGAGAACTGACTCCTGCAAGTTTTCCTCTGAATTCCACATGTGTATGCATGCATGAATGCATGTGTATGTGTGCATGCATGCGCGCGCACGCACGCGCGCGCGCACACACACACACACACACACACACACACACACACTACATGAACAAACAAAACCAAGCAAATGATTTCTGGGGAAAGCAGGCTCTACTTGTGGAGCTGCTTGCAATTCATGCAGCTAGCTTCCAGGTTAGAGTCTTATGAATGTCTGTCGTTTATGCTGAAATGGACTCTCCTATAATGTAACACACTTTGAATTATCCATGTCCCTGTAAGTAACCGACTATAGTAAATGCGTTGGTTCATTGAGTTGACTGTGATAGAATTGTTTCTTCAGTCTGTCATCAATGCTTTATCAGGATGAGTAGATATCTGTCCATGTCTCCCAAGGAAGGAGTCGCAAAACACGGCCCTAGCTGACCAACACACACAGTTTACATGTGAGAAATCTAAGACTCAGCAAGGGAAGTGAGTTTCCCTAGGGACTTGAACTCTGGATTTTTCAAGCCCAAACCACATAATGTCTCTTCTGTGTGTGCCCTGGAGTAAGCTGGGAAGCTGTGTGGGGGCAGACTCCCAGCTGGAGCCTTTTCATTGTGAGCCCTTTCCTCTCTGAACCCCTGCCAAAACAGAAGGGGCCTCTGATTTCCACAGTTATTTAGGAAAAACAGTCTTGGCTCAATAGAGCTGTTTTCAACAAACAGGTCCTTGGAAACCATCCCAGCCCAGGGCAAAATATGAAATTTAATCACAGTGGGAATTTAGCCAATACCACCAAACTCTACTGACAGTTCCTCTTAGGACTCGGTAGTTTTATGGAAGCCCTTGGAAGGGCCTGGAAGCACTTGAGGAGATAGGAACCGAAGTGCCTCCATCCGTCCCTTTGTTCTTTCTGTCCTGCCTAGGTACACTTTGTAAAGACAGAAAGGACTAGAGACATGTGGGGGATGTGTGTGGGGGGGGCGCTGAGGACATGCCACCAGGGTTTAATGTTCCCGAACGGGTACATCTACATACATATAGCTTCTTCATTTAGGATACAGCCCAGAGAATAAACATTTAATTCCCAGGAGCTAAAATATGGTCCATGGCTATTGAGCATATGAGGAAATAAATGGCCCATGTCTCCCAGGCAACCTGACCATCCAGCAATGTTTCCAAGAATTTCTGTAAAACAAATGTCCTTGGGCACCTTCTGGGACTGAGTAAGGCTGGTTGTAACCAGGGCTTGCTCACGAGGAGGCAGGAGAGAGAGAGAGAGAGAGAGAGAGAGAGAGAGAGAGAGAGAGAGAGAGAGAGCAGATGTTAGCAGAATTTTGCCACCACCTTCCTGTTAGACCCACCAGCGGCATGCGGAAGAAAGCATGGGGATTCAGCTCTGTGAGCACAGCTAGTGATCTAGAAGCTGTGCAGGGGATGCGCGCAGAAGATGTCTTTTCTATTTAAGAAACATTTGTCTAACATTTAGTACGTGCCAGACAGTTTCCGAAGAACTTTGTAAATATTGACTTACTTGATACTGACAGCCATGTGGTTAGACACAATCACTACCCCTGACAAGGAAAGAGACGCACAGAGAGGGTGAAGAACCCATCACATGATCACACGCACACCAGCAAGAGACAACAGGTGGTACCCGACCCCAGCAGCTGCATCTAGTGTGGACCTTCTTTAATACGATGCTCCACGAGAGTCAGATCTAGTTCAAATCCTGAGGTTGATGGAGTCTCTCTGACAGTGGAATACTCTCTCTTTGCATTTTAGCTTCTCTGAGGGTGAATGGTGTAGACACCACACCAGAGATAAAGGTTGGATGTCTGAAATGTAATTCCTATATTCTGTGTTGTTGTTGTTGTTGTTGTTGTTGTTGTTGTTGTTGTTTTTAGATGTCTAGGCCATGAACCCTTAGCACGGAGAAAGAGGGTGACTCTTGTGCTGTCATCCAAATCTAAGGCAGTGAGGGGTAATGCAGTATCAGGGAAAGAAGCAGAGAGGAAGAAGAGGAGGGGGGAGGAAGGAAGGGAGAGGGAGGGAGGGAAGGATGTAGAGAAGAGAAGGCTGTAAGGAATGGGGGGAGAAATGAAGAGAAAGTGGAGGAAGGAAGGGTGAGAGGAGAAGGGGGGGGNGNGGAGGGGGAGGGAGGGAGGGAAGAACTCACTGTTCATTATCTAATCCCCAGGCAGGGGTTAGCTGTTAAGGATCCAACGTGCTGTTGCCCCTAGAGATGTTCTAGGAAAAGTCACCTAGAGACCCTCTGAAAAGAATAAAAATTTCAGAAGCGGATGAGAGCTGCCTCTTTCCCTTGAAATTTCTTTCCCTTGGCTTACCAGAATGCACATTTACTTCTGAACAGTATCAACAGTTATGAGGTCAAACATGCATTTTCTCTCATGTGTATACAGAGAGAGAGAGAGAGAGAGAGAGGAGAGAGAGAGAGAGAGAGAGAGAGAGAGAGGAAGAGAGGGAGGGGGAGGGGAAGAGAGAGGGAGACAGAGGGAGAGGGAGGGAGAGGGGGAGGGGAGGGGAAGGGAAAGAGAGCGAAAGAGAATGCAGCTTCTCATCTACCCAAGGTACTATTATTTTTATCATTCTACAAAGCACCTAAACAAATTTTACTCAAAAGGGTGAGGCATTTGGCGCCTCCAGTTGCTGGCCGCAGTGATGCCTGCAGCTCCTGTCTCTTCTCTGGACTTCACCTGTCCCTAGGAGGCAGCAACAGGTCAGACAGCACGAGCTCGCGAACACTGCCATGTAGTTCTGCCCTGGAGATCTTGCCCAGGTATTAGCATCTCACTGAGGTTTCACAGCAACCTCCTCTTTACAACAGCTCTGTCTTCTCACGCTTATATCTGCAAAACATCCAGACAGTTCGGTATGGTGTAGCTCAGGGCGCTGGGGTTAGAGAAGGGGAGACTGAGCCAGCTCCTGCCTTGGCTGTGCCCCAGCTCACCCTCACTGCCATCTTCCCTCATCTCAACTCACATGACAACCAGAAAGTACTTTATTGCATTGACGAGCTGTTGCCTTTAAACCACATGCACAGTTGATACTTATTGAGTACTAAGAAACGTGAACCTGGCTTCCCCCCCCCCATTTTTGTCAGTACCACAGCCTGCTCCTGCAAAATCATAGCACCCCATTTACGATTCCACTCATTTCCAGAGTCAGGAATAGCCCTCCCTCGTTAACCTTCATTTGGGAAGCAATTTAAAACCCTGACATTAAAAATTAAAATATAAACAGCCCAGTGCCTTGATTTAATGGACAATTAAAAATTAAATTAACAGTTAGTAAATGATGAGCTAATTTTGTTATTGTAACCACATTAGCTTCGTGGTTGAAAGAGTATGAAAAGGGGGAAAGAGACCCCCCCCAAAAAAAAACCACAGGCAAGAAAATACTTAAGCCCGTGTATCTGGCCTTGACAGATTCACTCTTTGAAGCCACTCCCTCCGAAAGCCAGTTGTCTGATATTCACACAAAAATGTTTAAATGCCAAACTAATGAGAATTAATGATCTGGTAGAAAGGAAGAAAAATGCCAAACTAATATTTGACTGAATAATACTGAGACCACAACTGAGAAAACAAACAAACCAACCAACAAACAAAAACCAAAGTCTTGTGCAGTTGGCTGCAGATTGATTGACAGCTGATGGGATAGCGAAGGGCTTGCTTTCTTGTTGCAATGCCCCCAAAGGGCTCATCTTAGGCTTCAGGTCTGGAAGTCTTTCTGGGATTCTCTCACTGGGGCTGCGGTTGGGGGCGGGGTTGTACAGACAGATGAGGTGGTTCAGTACCTCAGAGAGCGCTCAGCAGAAGGTAAAAGCTGTTTCCCAGAGTCCATGAGCACACCAAAGGTACTTACCTTTCTGGTCACGATAACAAAATTCCTGACAGCCCATTGAAGTGTATTTTGGCTCCGCATTGCAGTAGGGGTGTGTGTGTGTGTGTGTGTGTGTGTGTGTGTGTGTATGTGTGTGTGGGGTCCAGTGTACTGTGGAGGGGGCGTGGTGATGAGAGAGGTTCATCCCTGACTTTTGGGGGTAGGGTGCAATGGTGCTTGCTCATTATCTCACAGGATCAGGAAACCCCTGCTGGGACAAGGTTTTCAAACAGGAGCCAGAGAGAGGCATTCTGGATGTCAACCAGGGTCGCTTACCCCTTTCCCATTCCCTGCCTATTTCTGCCTCTTCCCCCAGAGTCCTAGCGTTGTCAGAGCCTTTAGCATTTGATGCAGTTGCTTTCTGAAACATCTGTCCTATCTGCTGGTTTGCAAGGTCCATGGGTTCAGAGACTGCCTCTGTTTGTTTATGGTTATGCTCCAGTAAATCTGGTATTAAAAAAAAAAAAAAGGAATGTGTGTCCCCTTTCCTTTAATGTGAGTGAGTTACATACTTGGTCAGCCTCATTACAGGGGGGGTGGGGTAAGAGGCCACTTGCTTGACTTGCTTTCGAATTTGAAAATGGAGATAGGAAACCTGAATCCAAAGAGTTAGCCCAGGCACAGTGTGAGTTCATATATCAAGTAGCCGAGGGGCTGAGGGATGGTGATGGGAGAAGAGACCTGTTCCACAAACTCATCAAACCCCAGCTCGTAGGTGCCTGTCTGCTCTGATTATATGCTGGTCTGGCATCGGTGAACAGAAATTGTCTTGGGAGCGAAGAACATACCACTCAGTTCTCAGTTTGTGGAGGATCAGACAAAATGCGATGTGAGTCTGATAGGATGGGATCTGCATGAAGGAACCTCTCTGCCCACAGGGTTCCCATCTGCTCTGTGATCGGAGATCTCTCTGGTCCCAGACTCTGCTTTAAAGAAACTGGCTGTGCTGGACCTTGGCCAGCCGGGTGTCTGGTATCCATTCCCCTAAAGCTTAATAATAGCTACCTACTTTTCTTTGGAAAAATGTTCTCTTGTTTAATATACAGATATCAAAAGTCAAGGCAATTGACTTCCGAACTCAAAAACCCTGAAGACGTATGACCCAACTGTGGATGACCAGCCCTTTCTGCTGGGATGTCCATGGCTCTGCAGTGCAGTGTCACACAGATGGAACAGTGATGGTCTCCTCTCTTTCAGAGTGACAGTTGTTTTGGTTGTGTTTGTTTGTCTTTTGAAGGATTTATGAAACCAATATCAAAGCATCCCTTTACTCTTTGACCTTGGCTCTCTAGCCTTCTCACTCAACCTAAGATCCTATATTCTTCCAATAAATGTATCTTCTGCCTGTCTTAGGGTTTTACTGCTGTAAACAGGCACCGTGACCAAGGCAACTCTTACCAAGGACAACATTTAATTGGGGCTGGGTTACAGGTTCAGAGGTTCAGTCCATTATCATCAAGGCAGGAACACGGCAGCATCCAGGCAGGCATGATGCAGGAGGAGCTGAGAGTTCTACATCTTCATCTGAAGGCTCCTAGTGGAAAACTTGACTTTCAGGCAGCTGAGAGTCAGTCTTAAATGAGGTAATAATGAGAGTCTTAAAACCCACACCCACAGGGACACACCTACTCCAACAAGGCCATGCCCACTCCAACAAGGCCACACCTTCTCATAGTGCCACTCCCTGGGTCCAGCATATACAAACCATCACACTGTGTAAATAAGCATGAGTCTGTTTCTATTATCTAAAACCTAAGATTTCTAACTGATACTTTTGAGTTGGAAAGACAGAAGGTATAGCTTGAGCTACCAGCTCTTCTTTTTCTCTTGAGAATAGATTTTGTGTGTGTGTGTGTGTGTGTGTGTGTGTGTGTGTATGTGTGCATGTGGGTACATGTTCCTGCATGAGTTTATGTGTGCTATATCTGTGTGCATGCCTTCAGAAGCCAGAGGGCATCAGATTCTCTGGAGCTGGTGTAACAGGTACATGTAAGCCACCTGATGTGGGTGCTGGGAACTGAACCCGTTGTCCTTTGTAAATCAATAAGGACTCTAAAATCTCTCTAATTCTTAAACTCTTTCTTAATGACAGGGTCATTTATCACTTTATTAGTGAGGGTTTGTTTTTGTTTTGGTGAACAGACCCAAATAGAATTTGTACAAAGAAAGAGGAAGGGAGAAAAATTAGTGTGGAATTCTGAGGATGACAAGCCCCAGTAGTGGTAAAAAGCTAACAGGATGATCTGCCCAAGGAAGCCAATTTCCTGCCTTCTGTTGCTTGGCTTTACTCTTGGTGAATTAGCTGGTCTCAATCAATTCCCCCCAGTTAGAGAGGTATGGCTCCTTCAGAGCAAGGGCTTTGCCTGATGGCCAGTTTCTCTGTCTCATTTCCTGGACGGTTTGGAGGCTCAGAGTCAGGATTCCTCTTCTCTTTGTTTCTGTTTCTCTGTCTCTCTGTCTCTCTCTGTCTCTGTGTCTCTGTCTCTGTGTCTCCGTGTCTCTCTGTGTCTCTCTCTGTCTCTCTCCCTCCCCCCTCTCTCTCTTTCACACACACACACACACACACACACACACACACACACACACACACACACACGTGTATGTCCTAACATCCCAGACCATTAACTCAAGAACAGAGTACAGGACCACATTTTGGTCCTCCTCATGACCCATAAGTCAGGAATCAAGATGAAGGCTTGTGAAATTCACCCTTTTTCTTGAACTGATGTATAGGTTGGCTTTGCACCACATACCATCTGACAGAACCAACCCTAGGGACAAAGATTTATGTGGCTTCATGGTTTCTGTGCGTCACAGCATAGATGGGAAGCTGTAGTTACCTTGGTACACATGGGAATGTATGGCCCTGGCTTGTTTATATCTCAGCAGACCGCAGCAGACCGGAAGGAGGCAGGGAATAGAAGTAAGCATAACTTTCTACTTTTACCAGCTAGGGCCACCTCTCTAGGTTCACAGTGATACCTGTTGGGGACTAAGTGTTGAAAAAATGAACCGGCGGGGGAGCAAATATGATTAACATCCTTAGAATTAGCTGCGTAAGTCACAAAGGTATCGAGTTCTTTTCCAAAATCAAGCGTTAGCCATGCTCTATAGAATGGACATATTTCCACGGCTTCCGTCTCCCTGACTTGCCCAGCCAGTTGTCTGAGTAATGTATGGACCACATGGGTCAAGAGGGCTGGTTTTGATATACTGCCAATGATTTACAACCTTCACTGTCTGGGCTAAGAAGGCATATTCAGCCAAGCAAATTCCTCTGAGGTGTTGAGCGTTATCAAGGTGAGAAACTGAGTGCACACAAGGGAAAGGGGGTGTGTGCTGGGGTTTGGGAGGTGTGTGGTGTGGATAAGTCAAATTTTCACAGAGCATAAAAGGGCACCGGGAACATGACCAAAGGAGAGAATGGGGGGGCTGGACAGATAATTGGAACAAGAGGAAGGATGAGAGAGAATAAAGGAGACTCGGCTCTTAGAAAAGGCCTAGGGTATCAAGTACACCCAGTTCTAATTACAGCTCACAATCGCACTAATAATACCTTCACTGTGGAGGGAGCCTGAAGGAGCCGACGTCTCACCCCTGCCAAATGGAGACAAAGAGAATCTATCTTGCAAAGGCTGGGGTGAAGACCGCATGGGCCAGTTCTGTTTCTTTTATTTCTGGTTTTTTGGTTTTTTTTTTTTTTTTTTTTTTAAGGTGGAGGTAGAGGTGTCTAATCTCCCCTTCCTTCTCAAAATGTGGCTAGTAGTGTATTCTTTGAACTTAATGGAATTCAGGGAGATAATAATATCAGACACCTATTCATTCAACAGACATTTGTTCAACTCCGAGAACATATGCTTCCACAAAACTATCCTGGGATTGAGTGGAAGAAAGACGTGATTGAAGAATTCCATCCCCTTTTCTAAAAAAATAAGACGTCAGCTTGCAGATAGAGACTTGGACATTTGAAGGCCAGCAAGATGGCTCGGCTGTTAAGAACACTGGATGCTCTTGCAGAGGACCAGAGCTATTTTCCCAGTATCCACATGGCAGCTCACAACCACCTGTAACTCTAGTTCCAGGGGCCCCAATGCCTTCCTCTGGCCTCTGTGATTAATTACCGATTGTTCGAATACACAGATATACATGCAGGCAAAAAATCATTCTAAATGTGGTCAGAAGAAGGTCATAGTTGGTCAGAGACCTTACCAAACCCCTGTGTATACAGAAGACATCTACTGTCCCACTGCCACAACCCCATAAAGCTCTGAGTTCTTTAAGGATGTCAAATAATATTTAGTTTAGGGATTTTATTAACCTTGTGCTCCTTGACTGATTGGAACACGGGCTCAGACTGTTTGCCTTCCCCAACCTGACTGAGAAGCGAATCGCTTCACATAGATGATGTATTTTCTCCGAGAGCCTCTCAGTATTCTAGCTGCCCCGTCACCATAACAACCCACACTCTATAATGAAAATTTAGAGGCAACAACAAATAAGAAAGAGACTCGGGCATTGACTTCTGTGGATATACGTTTTGACATTCCAAGTCATGCTCCAAACAGACTGACTGCGGGTGTCTTCAAACATTTGGAATTGATCAGATTCTCATAATGCCGTGAACGTTTCTACGTTCCCCCTAAATGGCTCCAGTTGCATGCCAGATGACTTGAAGTGTTTTGAGTGTCTACACAAAGCAAGGGGAGACACAAGCATCTATCGGGAGGGGCTTCAAACAAGTGCCATCAGAGGAGGTTAGGTAGACTTTAAAAAGTAGATGAGAAAAGCTAATAAAAGCCATTACATAGATATGGACAACCCAGCTTCGTGCTGCTTAGCAACACAGACAAAGGGGGGCACGGGATACGTTTCATGGGATGTCTGCTCCTGGGAAGGGGAGTTCCAATCCTGTCTGAAGAGTAGGTATTTCTTGTAATAATTGTACAATTCTGCTATCACAGGACTCCCTGATGACAAGGGAGACAGAAACCAGGCCTCAAAGGGCAGTAGTATGTCTTCCTTTTCCTTCTAGACCTCTGTCAAAGTTTCTGTCAATTCGACAGAGACCTAGACATCCCAGGGAAAAAGGACTCTCAACTGAGAGATTGTCACCTCCATCAGATTGGCCTGTGGGTGTGTCTGGGAGGCATTTTCTTGATTAATGGTTGATATGGGAAGGACCATCCCTTGTTCAGTGTCACCCCTGAGCAGGTGGTCCAGGGGTAATATATATATATATATATATATATATATATATATATATATATATATATATATATATATGAAAGCCACAAGGAGCAAGCCAGTAAGCAGTGATCTTCCACAGCCTCTCCATCAGCTCCTGTCTCCAGGTTCCTGCCCTGATGTCCATAGATGATGAAATGTAAGCTGTAAAATGAAATAATCCCTTTCCATGCCAGGTTGCCTCTGATACAACACAGCAACGGAAACACGAGCTAAGACAGTCCCCAAGTCATGGACTGTCGGTACATGGTGTCCAAAAGATTCACAATAGAGCAAGTTCAAACACCCAGGCCATTTCCACACTTCTGGGGGAAAATAGCTGCTGGAGAGTGTTGTCTGGAATTTGCAGTCCAATGACTGCCCAGCTAAACTGTCTAATCAGTTTCAACCAGTTCCTTCCCTCTCTGTCTCAGGGTCTGAAAGAGACAGGGAGAGGCCAGTCTGCAGCTGTGGGTCACCTAGGGACTGCCATTTCAACTGCCCAGACAGTGGCTCAGGACTGTTTTATTAAATATCCTCCTTGGAACGGCTCTTCGTGTACGGATGTAGCCATCTCAGGGGGCCACCATGAGCCTTCCTGCTTAAGGGGCCACCATGAACATCTTCTTAACTTTCTGCTTACGGGGAGCTCTCTCTTTTCCTTCTTGAAGCTACCAAGGGCCCATCTGCTGGGTGGGTTTATTCTTTCTGGTCGGTTCTTCTTGAGGCAGCAGAGGGGGAAGAAAGCTAGAGGGGGTAAGACTTTGTCTTATGAGAAATGTAAGGTTGCTGTATAATAAAAAGTTTACTTATCTAAGTGTAAGTTACTATGCTATTGTAGCTGACCTGCCTTCTGTGACCCTCTGAGGCCAGAGACTGCAGTGGCAGGCACTTAGCACCTCATCCTAAAACAGCAGGAGATTAAGTGAAGGATTAATTGCTAGAGCCTTTCCCCTGTTGTCCAGAGGCCTCTTGCTTGTGGGGTTAGGAGGAAGTTTGGAGCAATAAACTTCTATTGAACCAGGAGAAGAGAATAACATTTACAGAAGGAAAAACTTTCACGTAAGCGAATCTGCATAACCTCACATAAGTTCATATACAGATTCATATATGCTCATTTATCCATTTATACATTTTCATTCAAACCCAGTTGGGCCCAACTTGTATGCATCCTCACAATTACATACTTACACACACATGCAGACATTCTCACAATTACATACTTACACACACATCCATATGCATATGGAGCCAAAGACCAAGCGCCAGTGCAGAAAGAACTCACTCGTTCTGGATGAAAAGTGAGCTCCAGTCTTTATTGCATAGAGAAAGAAAAGGCTTCTCCCCTTTTAATGCTAAATGAATGAAACCCATGTTTGTAAGAAAAAAGCTTTGTTCCTTTTAATAAGACTAAGCCTGCTGTGTCCTTACCATGGGACTTGTTCTGTCCCACGGTAAGGAGAAGCCTGCCTGCCCCTTCTGCTCTCTGCAGCATCTTCTTTACTCTTTCCCTCTGCATCCTGCACATTGCTCTCTTAGTATTTTGTGTAACCTATAGTTTCTAAGTTACTCCACTCTGCATTCTCCTTCTAATCTAAACAGTGTTCTGTCTAAAAACTTCTCAGCTCAGTTCTCACCTCCGTTCCTCTCACCCCCGTCCCTCTCACCTCCGTCCCTCTCACCTCTGTTCCTCTCACCTCTGTCCCTCAGTCCTGACTCTTCTCTCTGTCCTCAGCCCTTAAGCATCTTTCAGAATCCATGATCACATGTTGAAAAGTTCATCAAAAGTTCACACAGAAAATCAAATCATAAATTGAAATAGGAGTTTACAACAGAGAATGTTTACATGCATATCCATTAGGAGTCATTATCTGGCTAAACATCCATCATCTCTCTCAGCTTCACAGGTTCACTGAAGGTTTAAAACCATAACTAAGTTATAAGTGAAGTTTTGTATAGATAAACCCAATCAATATTTTATCTTCTGTACCAGCACCTATATTAAATCATTAGTTCCCTTTTGATGACCTTTGGTTAATTGTTTTACAACCTCTTTGGAATGTACTCAGAGTAGGGGAAAGTCTGGTTACTATCTAAGAGCAATTAACTGGTGACACTTGGAAGACTGGCAGAGTTCTCGTCACAATTTTGACTATCAGAAAAGGACCTAATAGCAGTCCCACTATAAATGAGCTTAATAATCACTGATATAATTTTAGGAATTCTTATAGGATCATCATGAAGACTTAAGCCATCTATTTATCTATATAACATCACTATAAGACAGTACATCTTCATGGATCTGCAGAGATCTGCTCCAAAGGGGTGGGCTACTACTTAGTGATTGTTATATATGTTTAATAAGAACAGGAAAAGCCTATTAATAGCAGGAATCTTTCCTAAAATGAATCCCTTGCAGCCTTGCTTAGTAAGGGCTCACCTGTCACAGACTATATAATAATCCGAGGCAGGCCATTTCAGGATGATCACCTGCTAGTTATTAGCTTGTCCCATTATGGCTCCTGACACCCATCTCCTGTAATAACAGTAATAAACAGTCTGCATCGTCGTGGCTGAGCTTTTTATACCCATGGACTCTTTAGGAGACCCTTTGAACTACGTACCAGGAGTGCTTTTGTGTTCTAGCAAAGACATAGACTGTGTTCTCGGTATAGTAGAGATATTAATTAATCCCCTGTCTGAGGTGTAGTCAGAGAAGATGGCCTCCGGTTCTTGTTCTTCTGCCCGCCCTTTGCATGTTTATTTTGCTGTGTGGAAGCTTTGATTTCGTGAGGTCCCATTTATCAATGGCTGCATTATCTCCTGTGCAACTAGAGGCTTATTGACAAAGTCCTTGCCTCTGCCAACACCTTGAAGTGTTTTTCCTCTAACAGTTTCAGGTCTTACAGTAAGACCTTCAAATAATCAGCTGCCTCTCCCCCTCCCTCTTTCTCTCCCCTCCCCCTCTCCTCCTCCCTCTCTCCCCTCTCCCCCTCCCTCTCTCTCTCTCATGCTTACACATGCACACACACACACACACACACACACACACACACACTGTGGAAGCAGAAGTAAAACTATCAAGAAGAACAAAGGGAACTAGTAGATGGGAGGCAGGGAGACAGGAAAGCATGAGGGGGATACATACATGCAATCACATACAATCACATACATGTACAAAAGCTGGAACACATCAGGCAGAGAGATGTAGCTCAGTGGGCTGAGTGCCCAGCTATACACAATGCCCCGAGTTTGATTCCCAGTGCCACATAACCCCGGCATGATGGTACACATGAGCCACCCCAGCCTGAAAGAGGTGGAGCAGAAGGATCAGAAATCCAAGTTAATCATCAGCTACAGGAGCTCTGGTCTCAAAAAAACCCCAAAATAAAAACTAAGTAAAAGGGTAAACAACAATATCAAAAAGTAGAATACGTAGCATAGTCAAGTACCCAAGCTAATGTAGAGTCTGTTGCCTGCCTTCAGGTCTAGGATCTGAGCAAGATATATATATGTCACCTATGGCTGTGTAACAAATAATCCCAGAGCTCGGTGGCTTATAACAATATATATCAGTCTCCCAGATCCTATGGATAAGGAGTGTGCTCACAGCCTAGCTGCCTCCTCTCATGTCCACAGCATCAACATGTCCATGATGGTTTCCATCACAGAGAAGTTTGGCAGGAGAAGGAGCTGCATCCGCATCCATTCAAGTTTGGCAGCAGTCGACCCTCCAGGGTTCTTGGACTGAGGGCCTCAGTATTTAACATGGCTGCTGGTTAGAAGCCAGCCTTTGGAACCTGGTCACTTGGCCTTTGCATGCCGCAACCTGCTTCTGAGCGCTTTCAAATTGAGAAGGCAACTGAAAGAGTCTATCATTGAGAGGAGTGCCCAAGTCCTTAGTAACCTGGTCATGGGAGTGACTCCCTGTTCATCCACACTCAGCAGGGAGAAAAAGCACTAAAGTACGGGTTTCAGGAAGTTGAGAATCACTACAGACCATCTCCAAAGCCTGTTATCCACTAGTGGACCTTAGTATTCTTGTCTGTAAAATGGATCCCTCACAAGCTGCTGTGTACATTACTCCTTTGAATAGTGAGAGAACGGAAAACTCGTGTAAGACGGGGAGAGCTGGCATTATGGAGCAGGAGGAATCTGGGCTTTACCACTCATCTTGCACCTCCATGCCCTGAGATTCCAGCTTTGTGATTCCCGGCAGGCCTCTTAACCTGTCTGATTGGTTTCTTCTATAAAATGCAGGTCACTCTAATTCCCTTCAAAGCCTTTTCTGAGATTCAAATAAGACGCCCCCCCCCCCCCCCCCCCCCCCCCCCCCCCCCCCCCCCCCCCGTCCAACATGCCAGTGAAATTCTCAGCGCACAGTCGCTGACAACCCAAGCCAACGGAGTTGTTTATCTTTCGGTTTGCAAGATTTGGAGAGTGTTTTAGCTCAGAGTCTCCCCGATTCCTTCCTCCTATCCAGGTGGTTTGGAACATCCTGGGGTTGAGTTGTTAACCTTTTTTTTTTTTCCTGGAATGACAGAAGAGAGTCTGGCTCTTTAAGGATGCACGGGCTAGAACTCAGGCAGCCTCTCCTGTGGTGTCCACGACAGACCTGAGCATGCTCAAAGCCACACAAGGGAAGGTAACTCACTGTCACGCAGGTTAGGAGAAGGATGTCAACAAGTGGGAGGCCCTCAGAGAAGCCAACTGAGTGCTGGGCAAAGCCCTGGAATGTATGCATGCCATTCCTTGTTCCTCTCAGATAGGGCAGCATCCCGCCAGCTTCCATCCTCAAAGCCCATTGTCATGCGCATGCTGTATACAGGAGTTCCGAGTCTCTCAGAACCACCTTCCAGCCATTCACTCTGTCTTCAACTGCCCAGCACCCTGAATCTACCCTGAGTCGACTATGCCTCGAGTCTCCCAGTGCAGGTGGGCTATCTCAAGCATCTGTTCCTCAGAGTAAAATTTATTTATTTTTTTAAAAAAGAAGTTCATGTACTTTCTAAAATATATTTGATTGGTGCATAAGATCCACGCCTAATTGGAAGTGTGATGAATGTGTTATGTTGGTTCACGTATGTACAGATCTGTGATTGATCGACGCAGGCAAATTAGTGTAAGTGTCATGTAAAGCTTTTATTGTGTACATTTTGAGTCTGTTCAAAATAGAATACCAGTTACTAGAGTCTAGGGATGGCAAGAGAGGTGAGGGGTTCAACGGAAGCGACAGTTATAATTCCCCAAGAACAGTAAGCAACCGACGTTGTATGACACAGCACGGTATCAGTGACCAGCATGAATGCACTGCAGATTTCGGAATGAGGCACGATGTCTCAACGTACGGGCCAGACATCCTGAAGCCAGTTGGAACCGACCACCTCCTAGCTTGTGTGGCTTCTGCCCATAGATGTCACATCTCTGTCTCTTCACTCCTCCAAGTGCATAGCACAGCAAGGACACCAAGAAGAACCAAGCAAGGACCAGCACGCCATAGATGCTCACCATGCACCCAGGGACTGGTAGGGAACGTTTACATTTATCACGAATGTCTCTTACTTCGCCCGTTTGTTATGCACACAGTAGATGTTCAACCAGAGGCTGGATCAAATAAGTGCTCAATATATGTTGTTAGAAGCTCCCTTCAGTTCTATTACTTAGTGTAGCACCAGCCTGATCCACTTCATTAAACACTGCTTGCCCCACTGATGGGTGACAGGTCTGGTATTTAAGCTCACCGTTCAGCCACGAGTCACAAGTAAAGATGCCCTGTGTTGGAGAGGATACAGATGCACACTGTTAGCACCAGGTGTCATTACAATGATACTAATTATACAATGGTAACCGATGACATTACGAGATTTCTTCAGCTTTAAGATCAGCTGTATTCCTCTTCAGCATCATCTGTTGCCTTTAGGGATTCCCACCTGAAAACACTGGCATGGCAGAGCCTCCTGATCATCCCCAGGAGTGACTTACCGCCATCGCAATTGTTTTGAAAGCATGGTTGAATACAATTTTCCATAGTTTATAAAAAAAAAAAAAAGATACGCCGGCCGCTTGCAAGGAGATAACTGGAGGTATCAACCCCCGCTCTCCATCCTATCGTAGACCACCCCTTCCTGACAACAGGGTACCTCATTCTCTAAATTGCCCCTAACCCTTCTCATCTCCGATTATGCATTACCACTTCAGCAACATTACAGTATTAATTTGATTTATGGCCCGGACACCCCACCTGAGGCCTCCAGAAGATGGCTCCCCTCCGATCGCTTCCATCAGCGGTGTAAGTGGAAGGTAATAAAAACCCGTGCATGGCTCAGACTTTCAATTTCAATTGGAAATTGAAACTGCGCAATATGATTAAAGTTTAATCTGCGTCATCAATAAACATGTGTGCTGAAGCAACAAAGGGCTGCTTTCCCTCCTGCTCGCAGGAATGGATGAGAGTACGCCTGGTCTCCCGTCTAAACGATGTGTTTACTAGTGTTGGGGTTGGGCACACCTATGCACGTGGGGTCTCGCGGTGTTGGTCTACTTATAGGAAAATGATGATAACCATTCTGTGGCTATGTTGGGGGAGAGGAAGGTTGCTTGAGGTCCTGAATTTTCTAAGGGTACAGTGGTCTTTGGAAATACCCACCAATCCAAGCAATCATCTATCCACTTACCAGGTCTCTATTGAGTGCCTACAGTGTGTCAGATCGAGTGCTGGGTCCGGGGTTCTATTGGTGAGGGGGAAGGGTATTGTTTCTCCTCTCACGGAGCCGGTGATGACAGCAGAGAGGGCTGTCAGTCAAATAACCAGGCAATAAAATGAAAAATCCCCCCTCTGTGCAGTTTCCACAATAAAGAAGCTTGGTATACTCAGTCCAGAGGACTGGAAGATTTGACCCACGGCCCGAGATAAGGAAAAGCCACCTGGGGTCGGAGATGATGAAGCTAAGATCTACAGAGTGACTCTCATGCCTTCAACAAGGCTGGGGATTAAACAGGGAGGCCAGGGGCAATGCAGACAAAAAGGCATCTGAGTTAAAAAGAGGCTGTGTTCATCCAGGCAAGGTGTCCAGATGGAGCAAAGAGAATAAGAAGCGGAGCCTAGGGACTAGGCAGCGACATCTTATGGGGATTTATAAGATGCAGCAAGGCTGTTTAGACTTTCCTTTAAATGCAATGGGGAGTTATCAGAGGGACAGGCACAGGGCAGGTACACATCTGCCTTAAAGACCTAGGGTTATAAGGAGTCAGGAATGGATGGGCGGATACAAACAGAAGCTGAGTGAGTCACTCTAGGAAAGACGGAGAATCACTTGGAATAAATGACATTGGAGCCACAACATAGACACCTTGTGCCCTTTAAACACATAATGGGTCCATCCCTCCCCATCTTTATGACTCTCCCTCAGTGTGTCTCCATCACCACCGCTCCATCTCCCAGTATCAAGTTTGTCAAGGAAACCATTCAACATTTGCCATGGAAACTGTTTTTTACTCCCAAACACACGTGCATCTCCGTTGCCCTTACCATGCCTGCTCCCAAACACTCCTGCATCTCCTCCATACCTGCTCCCAAACAGGCCCGCATCTCCCCCTTCTTTGCCACGTCTGCTTCCACTTGCTTTGGTGTCTGTACACCTTTCGAAACACTGTTTCTTCTGCCAGAAACACCCTTTGTGTTTTCTCAGCTTTCAAGACCTCCAGGGGTTTCTTTGGAGATGGTGAGTGCTCGTCTATGAAGAATTAGCTTACATGACAAGCTTTTAACTGCCTGTAGTTGCTTTTAGTAACCATTAGACCACATAATGGTTACTAAATAAGAAAATAAGATGGGAGTTCCTATCTCACATGCCCCCTCAGTACCCTACTGAGTAGGTACTTGTGATCTTGCACGGTATCAAGATCTCCATAAACTTATATTGAAGAGGTCTTCTTCCTTTCTAATAATACCATCTTATGATGTTGGAACCACTCTTATTTCTTCAACCAGACTCTATTCCATTTATTGAATGCCCTCATTACACATCCAAGCTGCCATAGCACTACACTTCACAAGATATTTATGTTTCCCTGCCTTGGAGATGCCATTCATGCCTGCCCTGTGAACCATGTAGAAAACACAAATCTATGTTTCTACTCTCCCACCCTTTGCTTCTTCTAAGTGTGCATCTCACTCACAAGTGTTGAGATTTGGTCTCACTGTCTATTGTAATGCTCTGTGTGGGGCCCCAAGACCTGGAGTTTGCACATAGACCCATGTAACCCTTAAGTTACATGTACATTAGTTACATAAGTGACTTATGTAACCCTGCCCCCAGATCATTTCTGATTGGTAAATATGAATGCTAACAGCCAATAGCTGGTTAGAAGATACATGGGTGGGGTTTAGGTTTCCCTGGGCTTGGGGTTGGTAGATGAACCATGAGGAGAGAAGAAAGGAAGAAAGAGAGAGAAGCCACCATGGGTTAGGTGAGTCATGAAAACATGGCCCTGAGGAATGGCCAGTTGGAGTTAAGAGCAGCCCAGATGAAACATAGTAAGTGATAACTCGGGGTTATCAATAGGAGAGTAGACTCTAACAGCACAGAGGGTTGATAACTGCCCAGCTTTTGTGCTGTTTAAGGCTTACTGTAAATATAAAGATTGTGTGTATCTTTTATCTGGCAACTAATTGGTCTGGGGGCAGGGGGTGGGTAGAAAGCCCAGGTTGGAATTAAGAATTTCTATAGCACACAGGGTTACATCAAGACAATCAGGAAAGCCCTAGGAATCACCAAATACCAAATTTAGCAGCAGCTTGTCAGCTTTTGTTTCCACTTGCCAATCATTTAACGAGGCTGATCACTGCATTGGTTCATTTTCTGTTGCTGTAATAAAACACTAGGACCAAAAGCAACAACTTAAGGAAGAAGCTTAATCTGGCTTTAGATCAGAGAGAGAGAGAGAGAGAGAGAGAGAGAGAGAGTTCATATTGATGGGGACGGGGCATGGCAGCTAGGTAGGTAGGTGGCTGGCTAAGTTCCTTTACTCACAAGAAGCAGAGAAAATAAATGGTAGGCTAGGAAAGGCTATAAACCCTCAAAGATGCATTGGCCATGCCTAGTGACCTATTCCTTCCAGAAAGGTTGCACATCCTAAAGGTTTCATAACCTCCCCTGAACAGAGCCATCGACTGGAGACCCAGTATTCAAACATATGAGCCCGAAGGGGCCAATTCACATGCAAACCACCACTGTTTGAAGGACATTCTCTGATCCCTTGATTTAGGCAACATCTCCTGACTCTTTACTTACATCTCTGATTGTGATCTCTCATCTAGGACGCTTCACAGCCCCTTGTCTGCCATGCATAACATTTTACAAGTGAGTACAGTATACCGTGTGATTTTTTTTTTTTTTTTGTCTTTCTGAATGTCTCCTTTGAAAGTGTTCATCTTTTAGAGTCCCTCCCTGAAGTATTCATAAAGGGTTATGCTGCCTTAGAAAATGGCTTTTAAATACTCCAGATGTAGTTGAAATTTTACAAAAGGCACCGAGTATCGTTGAAAAATAAGGTAAATGGCACATGACTTGCTGTTACGTTGATTTCATCTCAGGAATTTCAGATCTTTGAAGTCCTAAAGGCAATCCACCACGAAGACCAATGCATTTCAGGTGATCCAGGTGAGGGGTTACCCAGAACCAGGGTCTGTAGGGTTCTCCACATCCATAGACGGTAAATGACCAGTGGGGAGTCTATGTTATAAAAGAAATCCCAGACGTGTTGTCAAGAGTCACGCCTTCCTGGACTAGGGATGTGGCTCAGTGATAGGGTATCATCTAGTGTACACAGAGTCCCTGTGTTTAATTCCCACCACTTCCCAAACAAGAATTCTGACTCGGTGACTCTGCCCACCAGGACCCATAAATAGCATATTTGTCTGTGTTGAGCTCAATCTCTCTGTGTATGTAAACTTGTTCTAGGACAATAGACTCCTCTGAAGGAATTCAAGCTTACCAAGAAATTCAGAATGCCTTGCAAAATTGGTGGGAGAAAGGGACCATCAATGTGCCATGATGAAGGACACAGGCCCATGACACATGCAGGTCTGGGTCAGCCCCACATAGGTCCATAGTTTACTCTGCCTGACCTTGGATGAACCCTGGGAGAACTCTAACATTAGTTTCCTCAGGGCCAAGAAGGGCTCTCTACTCTGGCTACGGGAAGGATTAAAATGTAATGACACCTAGGAGTAGTTGTCCCCAAATTCTTGTTTCAGGGATGGTAGGCAACTGAGAGACAGCAGGCCACCTGAGTTCTCAGGGAAAGGCCTGGATTGGCTCTTCTCTCCATTTCCCATGGAGCTCATTCAATCAGGATGATTTGCAGTGGGTGGCAAACCCAGCCCAGAAGACAGAAGATGCAAGGCTGGTGATAAAAATGTCATCCAAGATTTGCTACATCTTCTTTCCACCCCCTGATCTCCCATTAAAAATGATTTGTTGTGAGGAGGAAAACATGGGCAAACAAACATGATTAAAATTTCCCCCATATTAAATACCTGTGTGGTAATGGCAGGCGTGAACAGGGGCCCTCTGGAAAAGCTCTGATTCAGTCATCGAGGAGTCAGGGGGACATGAGCAGCTGGCAGAGAAAGAATGAGAATCCGGTTTTGTGTCTCTGGGACCTCAGGCGTATCTTAGCATTTTCCTTCCATCTGTTGGAGTTCATCTCTCTCTGACTCTGCTCAACACGCACTGAAGGTGTGTGGAGCACCATGGGGGAACACCATAGCATTGTGCAGGCAGCAGAAGCTTAAGGGAGGCAGGGTGAGTGGTCCTACCATAGACTGCCTTCCAAGAGACAGGGGGCGAATGTCATACCCCTCAAAAAGGTGATAGATGGGTCAAAAAAATCTATGCAGCCAGTTACATAGCTTACAAAATCCTCTGCAGCCCTTTCTAAGTGAAAACCGTTTGTTTTCTCTGGGTCTGTGGTCGATCAATTGCAAAAGTATCCATTGGCACTCCCTGCATTTCTAACTCTTGCAATGCAACCTTGTAGCGCCTTTCGGCAAGAAGTAACAGCCTTGAAGTGGAGTGTTCTTATGGTTGATTTTAATTCAAAGAACGCATCAGAAAGGAATGTGTGCCCACTGTAAGGTGCCAGCCTGGGAGGCTGAGGTCCGGCTTGCTTCCACTTTCTCTTACAAACAAGTCTGCTAGATGATAAGAAACACACAGCCCTACGACCACCTGCTATTTGGCCAGAAGCCAACTAACTTCCAGACGTCTGCGTGAGGAGATCAGGGGAAACTCCTCCCTTCCTCTTCTGTCTGCTTCAGTCTAACCGCAGATTCACGAGAAAACCCCAGCTGACATCAGGCTATCTTGTGAAATTCCCAGTGACCTCTGGGTAAGTTAATATAATAAACGTTATTGTTGGAAATCACTTCTCAGTGGTGGGGGAGAGGGGTCGTTCTGCCATGAAATTATTACACAATCCATATGTAGTGTGATACCTTACCTAGTGCACGCCTTCCTAGAGTGCGCTTTCTGAGTCTGCAGTCGACGTCACCAAGACATCCTAAAAGAGGCAGTTGTTTTGTTTTCTGAGTTACGGATCCTTAGATCCTTGGGTGTTGTGGGAAGCTTTTCCTGAGAATTCATCCTAATGCAATTTTATCTGGAAACACACACACACACACACACACACACACACACACACGGACTGATGGAGAACATCCTACTCTTGACAAAACCCAACTGCATGAGAGAGCCGGGGGGATTTGCTATCCCCCACAGGCATACCTGCCTGGGATACCCATGGAGGGCATCTGTTATCTTTCCAGGTACCAACTAATTGCTGAATTATAATCTGCTAGGCTGGCTGGAAATTTTGATCAGTAGGGGGAAGAAGTCAGAAGTAGATGTAAGTTTACTGAGCCATACTCTTACCCTTACTCAGTGGCAAGAGAAGGGGATGATTAATCTGGATGGATCTGTCCAAGAACATATTATTGAGGCAAAAGTGCCTGAGGCAAAATAAAAGTTCATCTGGACTGAGGTTGACAAGCAATCTTTCCCACTTTCTCCTCTTCTTCCTGCTTCTGCTCCTCCTCCTCCTCCTCCTCCTCCTCTCCCTCCTCCCCACCCTCCTCCCTGGCTCTTCCTTCTCCTTGTCCTCTTTCTATTCCTCTGTCTGCATCCCTTCCTCTTTCTCTTCTTCATGCTCTGAACACTTCCCTAACTGTTTTATATAAAGAGGCATTGAATCCACGCCCTCTAAGAAGACGTGCTTCCAACCCACTCTTTGTGGAAGAGTACTTCCAACACACTGAGGTTGGTTTCCTCATCCCTAACCATGGGCTTCAAGGACATGTGGGCTGTGCCTTGTTCACCTCCTCCATGGCTGGGTTCTCAGATCTCACAAGACTATGAACGTCTAATTCAAGGGCACCTGTGAGAGAAGATGACCGCCAGCTTTTCTCAAACTAAGATTCCCAAGACTAACAACCAGTTACTAACTTGGGTCTTGTCGACTCAGACTCTGCATTTTCCTGGTGACGTAGTAATCACCTGCCCTGAGGTACCTGAAAGGAGAGCCCACTCTCAGCCCTCAGATTCCCCTCAGGAGATCATTGAGCATCTGTGCCTCAGTTTCCTCAGCCAGGATACAAGGAAAGTGATTGGAGAGAATAAGGTATCTAACTCTTGATCACTTCGCCATTTATTCCAAGTGTCTGTTGTGATGACCATGACTGTAGCATCATCCATGAAGCCAGCTCTGTCCCTGGACCTTCTCATTGGCTAAGAAATGATCTGTGTGGGATAAGGAATTCCGCATCTGTTACTAGACACAGACATCAATTATCACACGCATGGCGGGTTAACTCGGATTTCTGCTTCCAATGTTATGTTGACTCTCCTCTTGTCTTTGAGTTGTATGCACTGGCTGGCAATATGGCAGGCACAAATATTTCCCACTGACAGAAAAGTTGGGAAAAATGTCATCTCACAGCTCAGATATTAGTTCAATCTTGGGACAAGTGTGATTGACAGGAATTTTATTGCAAATGTGAAAATCTGCATCCTGTTCTTCCTGGGTTGGCATCTCGACATTCTAGTTTCACGCTGGTGTGTTGGAGATGATGGGCCTCTAATGCCCTTGCTGGCTTTGCCTCAGAGCTGGCCACTGTGCCATCGGCTCAGATAAAGGAAATGGTTGGGTCATTCTCACTCATACTCCCACTGCCTATCAAGATGGCAGACATACAATGCCAGAGATATTTACCAATGTGACAGTAATTCCACTGACGTTTATTGAGCTCCTGCAGTGGGGAGGGCCGAGTGGGTGGAGTGCCTGTCACGTGGATGGGTACGAAATGAACTCTCATTTTGTTAGTAGGTGGAGAAAGGAAGGAAGGAAAGGAGGGAGGAAAAGAAGAAAGGTATATGGTAACTTCACTGAGGAATCCATAAAGTTTTCTCCATCAAGCCCATTAAGAAATTAGTTAGGAGAGATGGAAGATGAGACCCTTGCTGCTATAAACGAGACTTGAAGCACAGGTCCAGGTTTTCTTGTTTGTTGACTGAGAACTGAAAATTCCGCCAGACAACTGCATATCAAGCAGAACTTCGCCCGCAGTCATCCGCACAAGGGTCACTTCCATTTTCCTAGCACTAATGGATAGCGTTCAGTCTGTGAAACTTGATGGAGGACAGAGAAGCTTGTTTGGGCCGGCACAGGAAAGAGGTTTTGAAACCCAGACACGGAAGGGCAGTGGTATGGACTAGGAAACATTTACCAGAGATTAAACATTTACACTGAGGAAGAGCTGAACTCTGGGAAATGTAGGCTGAAAACTGTAAAAGGAAACAGCCTAACAGAAAGGCAGAGTGGCGGCCTCCCACGCGGGTCCTGAGGGCTCTTCTGTATAGCATCCTGAGAGAGCCCCATCCCTACGGCTCTTCTGTATAGCATCCTATGGAAGCCCCATCTCCAAGGGCTCCTCTCCATAGCATCCCAAGGGAGCCCTATCCCCTACTGTCCAGATCTGATCTACGCATATGATTTGCATATGAGTTTCAGAAGACTCTCTGGGTCACTTTGGGTAACCTTATTCAAAAGGCATCAGGTTCGCTATTATTTAAACCTCCCAAGTCAGATGACCATTATGGGAGTGACTCTTAGGTGACCACGTGACCACCATACCCGACAGAAATAATTTAAGGGATGGAAGATTCGCCGTGGCTCAAGGTTTCAGAGGGTTGCAGTCCATCATGGTGGCTGCCGTGGTGAGAGTGTATGGTAGATGCTCCTGGTATCACGAAGGACCATGATGTCTGCAGAAAGTGATGGAACTTTGGTCCAGGTAGAACATTCACAGATCTTCTGCCAGTCAAGTCCCACCTCTGGAAGGCTCGCCAGCCTTCCCAAATAGTGCCATCAGCTAGCGGGCAGGGGCACGGGCAGGGGCCGGGGAAGCAATCCTGTGGGGCAGCCATTCAGATCAAACCATAATATGTCAGTAAGACTGAGGTTCAGAGAAGTGAAGTGATCTGTCCTAGGTCACGCATCCTCTCTCTCCGAGTTCCAAGTCGTGAGAAACACAAACTTCAGACATGAAACTTTCACTTGATTTCCTGTTCTGACTTAAGACGGAGCCCGTGAAGGGGAAGTGTGGGTAGGGAGACTTTGAGAGAGAGCGCGCGTGTTCTGATAATAATAGCGGCAGCGATCGATAAAGACACCGATATGGCTTTTATATCTGTAAAGAAAAAGAAAGAACACACCACTCTGGCTGCGCCAGACTTTATCAGGAGGCGCTGATTAATGAGCAGAGCCTAACGCAGCTTCCCTAATCGACGCTGGAGATTTCCATCTGTGCAATAGACTGCGGCGGCGACGTGCTTGGGCGTCGGGGCCGTTTCCGCCCTGCCTGTGATCAGCTCATCTCTGTTTTAAAATTAAAAGGTCACTAAACACATGCATGAAAGAGAACAAGAAAGAGGTGAAGTTAAAGGAGCTGCGGAGGCCGGGGGATGGTTCAGAGGATAAAACACCTGAGGCTCAAGTGTCAGAACTGGAGTTTGTGCCCCTCCCCCTGACCCCAAGCTCCCACATAAATGTGGGGGTGAATGTTGAGGCCTGTCACTCAAGCCCACAAGAGATTCAACACTCAAGAGACCAGATGGGGGCTGGTGAGATGGTTCAGTGGGTAAGAGCACCTGAGTGCTCTTCCGAAGGTCCAGAGTTCAAATCCCAGCAACCAC
>NC_034612.1:6543484-6549060 GCF_900095145.1 Mus pahari
ACATCTGAATATGCACACCACACACATGTGCACACACACATTCACACACACACACACACACACACACACACACACACACACACACACACCTCTGGAAGCAGCTATTAATCCTGGGCATGACACAAAATGATACTGAACTTGGAGTCACAGTCTATGTCCCCAAAGAGCCAAGTTCAACTACTCTTTTTTGATTAAAATTTATGGTAAAAGGCAGGAAAAGGAGATTTATTCAATGTGGTCACATTAGGAAGAGGGACAAAGAGGTCCTGTGAGCCCCGTAAGTCCATCTTTGAGGAACAGAAGAAAGACTGAAGAAAGAACCAGGCTTATGAACACCTGAGCAACCCTGATGAAGATGAGGTCTTGCCCAGGACAGACACATCATTGTTTGGAAGCCCATCTCATGCTGCAAGGTGGTCTGTGAAGTGTTTGAACAGCCAAGGCCCCACCTAGCTGAAGGCTTTTCTTCCCCCCAGCTCAAAATTCTTGACATTCCCAATTCTTGGGGTCCACTGTGTCACTAGCCTGATAGATTGAGAGACACCCGTGTCTTTTTGGAATAACCTCATTTCTGACAGGCTGCTTACAAGAATGGGGTGGGAGCCCTTGTCTGAAAATGTTAACTGTGGACAGCCAGACCTGGAAAGGATGGAATCTATCCAGTGTCAAACATCCAAGGTCATGAGTCTTCGGGAACTAGAAGGATTATTCTCAGGGCCCTCCTGCCCCAGCCCCCAGTGCTACCTGACCACTCAATATCATGGGGGTGGGGGAAGATGGCCTTGTAAGAGTTGATAGAACCCAGGCTGGATATACTTCCACTCAGCCATCAGCACTCTGCCCAGCTTCTGAAAGCTTCTTAGTCCACCTGCCAGGAGGAACAGTGTCCTTCAGCCTTGTTGTATTACTTCTGATGCCCCTCTTGTAATGACTCTGGTGTTGGTTGTAGTAACTTCCCAGTGGGCTGTGGTTCCACACATCTGGAGCCTCACCACATCTCCGTTGGTGTGCCACATGCAGCACTATGCCTGTGACATTGTGGGTGTTGTACAAACACTTTCTGGAACAAAGGAAAATTTGTTAGGACAAGAGCCTCCTCCATTCTAGGATGCAGCCTCATTCTCTGCTCTGACTGCCTGTTTGATGACAGCCCTTACAAACTGAACCTCTGTTCTTAAGTCTGTATCAACATGTAAGTATTATGTGCATCTATCTGACTCCATGGGATATCCAGCCAGTGTCTACAGTGTATACTGATCAAGTCAGGACAATGGGCATGTCCATCTTCTTGTCATGTTTTGGTTTGGCTTCTCTTAAAAAAGGAAAATCAAGCATAGCAACACACACTTGTTATCCCAGCACTGGAGAGGCTGAAGCAGGAGGATGGCAGATTTGAGACTAGTCTGACTATGCTGCAAGAACCTGTCTCCAACAACACAAAACTCTACAGCTTTGAAGATGCACTCACACATACATACACACACATACACACACACACACACACATGTACACACACACTCACATACCTCACACATGCACATTGGTGCATTCACACACACACATACCCATACCCTCTTTCACACATACGCATGCTCACATATGCACACATATACATACACACATACACACATTCTCTTTCTCTGTCTCTGTCTCTGTCTCTCTGTCTCTGTCTCTGTCTCTGTCTCTGTCTCTCTCTCTCTCTCTCTCTCTNTNTCTCTCTCTCTCTCTCTCTCTCTTTTCCCCAGTTAAATCCTTGGGCATCTTTCTTCTATTTTTAGAATATGGTACACGCTGACTGTGGTTTTTGGACTTCTACCTGGGTATTAGACAAGCTTTCTGCTGAACAACAGCACCTGTGCATAGCCCTCCACCGACAAACCTTTCAACCCCAGCATGAGTTGCTTCCTTTCTTGACCTTTGCCAAGTTCACTTTTAGGTAACCTTTTACGCTCACGGAAGCAGAACATCCTGCAGCTGCCTTTGCAGAATCTGTAGGCTCAGTTCCTTCTTCACAGGCTTCCGCCTCCCATCTGACATCTGTCTTCCCCACAGATTCCACTCTATGAGGTCCACAAAGGCAGAACCTGGGCTTTCTCTCGATTGCCAGCCGGATCCCCACTGCTTAGCATGGTGCTGGAGAATGGACACTTAGTAACTACTGCCTTTGGACACTTAGTAACTACAGACATAGGACACTTAGTAACTACTGCCATTGGACACTTAGTAACTATTGCCTTTGGACACTTAGTAACTACTGCCTTTGGACACTTAGTAACTACAGACATTGGACACTTAGTAACTACTACCTTTGGACACTTAGTAACTACAGACATTGGACACTACTGCCTTTGGGCACTTAGTAACTACTGCCATTAGACACTTAGTAACTATTGCCATTGGACACTTAGTAACTACTGCCTTTGTGTGTGGGTGGGGGAAATGCAGGCTTGGAGAGCAAGTCCGTGGATAGATCCCAATGACATTACTTAAAACACAAATTCCCTATGCTCCACAAGGTTATTGAAGATGGGAGGAGTTCGGGTCTCAGGTCTGTAACAGAGCCTCCCTCATTCATACTTGTTCCTCAAGTCTAGTCTCCCAATGAACCAAGCCGTTAGTTTGCTTATCACCAGGGACTTCCTGGCTCTGACTCAGGGGAGCCGGGACCATTGCTCAACATTACGGTGCATACCATCCACGGCAAACGTTTTGGGACCTGGCTCTTTAACAAATTGCATTATTCAAGCCTCTAGCTAAGAAACAATAAGTTATCCTAGGGAGTGAATAATAGCCACCAACTCAGCCTCTAGAATGAGAGCAAAATTTGAAGCGCTTGAGAGAATTGTGCTGAAATTGCAGAGCCAAGAGGCCGAGGGGAAGAGGCCACCCGGCTTCATCCTCGAAGAGAGCCGAGGCACTGGCCTTGAGGCCATGGGGGGAGGAGAAAGGGGCTGAGCATGAAAGAAAAACCACAAAGAGACCTTTTATTGTTTTTGTTTAAGTCTAATTACAGAAAGCATAAACATGTGGAGAAATCTTCCATAATTAACCACCCAGAGATAATGATGTTTAACATTGAGCTGGATGCCCTTTTAACACCCAGAGAGACAGGTTTGAGGGCACCCCTATTATTTTGCAGCCAGCCAACACCCCATCAGTCAATGGTGCAGCCTAGCTACAGTGAAGCTGGGAAGCCAGCTGGCATAATTCTAGAATGTGGGCTCACTGTTCACTGGCTCGGGGATTCTTTGCAAGGCGTTCAAACCTTGATTTCCACATCTGTGAGCTGGGGACAGCAGTGTGCTAATCCCTCTCTGTCAGAAGGGGAGGGGACACAGTCAAGAAGTGTGAGCTGCCCCAGCACGAGGACTTGAGTTCAATCCTCAGCACCCAGATAAACAAGGAATCCTGGCGGCATGTGCGCTTGATCACACAGTCTAGCCAGCCTAATGGGTGAGTGCCAAGCCTGTTAGAGATGCTGCCTCCTTGAACGAGCTGGGTGGCACCTAAGGACAACACTTGAGGTTGACCTCTGTACAGGCATTCACACTCAATAGACACATCGAAATAAATATGTATGGTGGGAATAAATAAGCATGCCACAAAGCTGATGTAGTTAAAGGTTATCAAGCAGCATCATTATTGCTAGTATAAGATCTGTCACGATGGTATAACAGCAATGGCAGCGTCATCTCAGAACCATGTTTGATGGCTGAGGGTTGTAATGAATGGATTTGCTTAATCCTATTTTGTTGGACATAAGTGTTCATGCAGCAGCAGGTGACACCCCTCCCTGTTCACCTATCCCCTCTTCCCCTCTCTTTCCCTTCTCCTCCTCCTTCATCCCCCTTTTCCCTTCTTTTTCCTTCTCCTTCTCTTCCTCTCCTTCTCATCCTTCTTCTCCTCCTCCTTCTCTTTTTCTTCTTTTCCTCCACCTGCCCCCTCCTCCTCCATGACCCATTCCCTCTTCCTCCCTTCTCTTCCTCCTCCTCTCCTTCTTTTGATTCTGCTAGCTGGGGGCTACAGAATGATCCAGACTAAGGATCCCTGGGAAAACAATGAGAATAGATATCTACTTGCAAATGAACTTAGCCATGGGTGGGACATCATGGCAGATTGGTCCCCAAGTGGGAAGGGAGAGGAGAGGAGAGAGGTGAATGCTGGAATTCTAAGAACGAGTTGATTTTGTTGGATGGAAGAGAAGAATGGTGGGCCCAGCCAGCCCACAGAATCAGGAGGATATTTTAAAATACAGTTCAGCCCCTCTCGCTCTGACCTAATAAAATCCATTTCCTTCCCTCCCCCCCCCACCCCTGCCCCTGCCCCTGGTTTATGCAATCCAGGATGAAAGTCTGACTCCTGCCTCTTTCTGTCCCTACCTGCTCTTGGCTCATCTTAATTAAGCCCCGTCAGCTTCCTGGCTGAACTGGAAGCCTCCAGTGCTCTTTTTAGCCTGGAGCCTTTGCACTCTCTGTGTATAGGAAGTGTTCTTCTTTCAGGTTTTTATATAACGGAAAGTTTATGATTCTAAAGCATCTCCTCTCTGTTCCACCATCACTACTTGGGTAACCCTGTGGAGGAGGATGTGAAGAGAGAGGAGGAGAGGGAGGAAGAGAGGAAGGGAGAGAAAAAAGAGGAGAGGGAGGAGAGGGAGGAAGAGAGGAAGGGAGAGAAAAAAGAGGAGAGGGAGGAGAGGGAGGAGAGAGAGAAGAGGGAAGAGGGAAGAGGAGAAGGAGAGGAAGGAGGAGAAAGAGGAGGAGGTGAAAGAGGGGAGGGGGGAAGAAAGGCAAGAGGAGAGAAAGAAAAAGCTGGAGAAGGAGAGGGAGAATGGTGAGGGAGGAGAAGAAAGAAAGGAGGGGAAGGGGAAAGGAGGAAGGGAAGATGAGTGGCAGTGTCAGCAGTGGCTATTGCCTTTAACCAGATGTCCAATAACAGGTGGCTCAGGGAATCCACCCCATGACACTGGATTCTCTTAAATGCTTTATTTTACCTTTATAGATTTTACTTCTATCTGAGATTATATATTTTTATTTTTAAAAACACTACACACATACACACACACACACACACACACACAAGCCATGGTACACAAGGTGGAGGCTGGAGGACTACTCTTGGAGTCTCTTACAAATAGTTTATTCTTAAATATATGTGTATAAATAAAGAGGGGCATTCACACCAGCAAATGTCCAAGAAGGACAGAAGCTGGTGTTGGGGCCCCTGCAGCTGGACTTACAGGTATCTGTAGGTGCTGGGAACCGAACTCTGGTCCTCTACAAGAACAGTGTGTCTCTTTCAGCAACTTAATGAGGAGGCAAGTGCTACAGGAGCTACCAACGCTGGCACATAGTAAGTCAGACAGAATCGGGGACCACTGTGACCAAGGAGACAAGCAGACTCTCGACTGTGGCCTCCCAGCAGCAAGGAAGCTGCAGGAATCGCTACAACACTGGGCTCCTGGTCCTAACCCTGCCCTTGCCGGCTCTGCCCATTCTGCTTCCTCTGGGTTCCCATGAGACCTTTCTGCTTGGCACAGCAAGACTACAATTATCCTGACTTAGCCAAAAAAAGGCTTT
>NC_034612.1:6549243-6613833 GCF_900095145.1 Mus pahari
TGGCTGTCCTGGAACTCACTTTGTAGACCAGGCTGGCCTCGAACTCAGAAATCCACCTGCCTCTGCCTCCTGAGTGCTGGGATTAAAGGGGTGTGCCACCACGCCTGGCCTTTCTTGGCTTTTTATCAAGGACGCCTGATGAAGCCCCTTGACCTGTCTGGGCCTTCAGTCGGCTTACATATGGAGACTATTGGGAGCAACATTCTTTCCCACCATTGTGACCAAAGGCCCAGGGGTCTGCGGAAGTGGACTCACACATTTCCTAGGGAGCTGAAATGAGATGAATGAAGACTGATTAGAAACGATTCGTTCCCCAAAATTTTATGTGTGCAATATAAATCTCTGGTGGCTTCCTTATTTAGATGTCACCTTTGCTGTACTATAAATGTAGAGAATGTATTATTAGAACTCTCTCACATGCACCGGTAACGTTACATAACAAGACCCAGATGCATGGAGCCCATCCTAATCTCAGGGGCTCAGATTTCTCCGTCACTGAAATTTCTGGAGAGCGATCACTTGTTTGATTGGGGGAGAGATTTTTTGTATATCATACTCAGGTAACTAATTTATAGGAAATTAGATTCTTCTAAGTAGAGATAAAGCGAACGACAGGAAACATAATTGGATCTCTCTCCGATGATTTAGGAGACACTCCTGAATGTCACTCCCCTTTATTCAAGGCTACAGAAAAAAAAAATCTGGGTAATAAAATTAAAGTCTTCTATTTGTTCATTAGAGCCTTCGGGGTGTTACATGTCTGTGGGACCCGATCCAAGTATAAATGTCACATCGAGTTTCTCTGACTGTTTATCAGAGTCACCGGAGTCCCATTGGATGGTGCCAGAAGACACATGGCTTCGTTGCTGTTCAGAATCCTCCCGCTGGTTCTGTAGTGGAACATGCCTGCTGAGCTGGTTAACTCTAGATCCGCTCCCTTCACTCAGGAGACCAAGGTGTTCATAGAAAACATCATTTATATTTATTTCACATTTCACGCCAAGTCTCACCATGCAGTGGAATTTGATAATTTGTGTGTCACAGCTATTATAAAACATCATATCCTTAACGAAAACGGCAAGCATTACTGAGTATGTCAGAGGACGAGAAGCCAAAGCTCTTGTACACTCCTTTTATACGTGCTCCTTGTGTACGCCAAGCATACTCCCAGAGACTCAAACTCTTTCCCTCTGACAGATAGATCATTTCCCACACAGGGCATGCCACAGTAGCCACTTTCCTCGTCGTGGCAAAATAATCTCACAAGGCAACTCAGGGAAGGAAAAGTTTTGTTTTGGCTTAAGAGTTAGAGGGGATGGTGCTCATGACAGTGAGAAAGGATGGGGCAGGAATGAGAAAGCATGGCCAGGAGACATCCACAGTGAGGCAAAGACTGGTGAATGCTGGCAATGCTGGCGCTCAGCTCACTTCTACCTCACTTGTTATTTCATCGTAGACTTGGATGGTGCCAAGTACCCCGGGTCTCTCTCTCCTCAGTGTAACCTCACTGGAAACACCCTTAGAGCACACCCAGATATGAGTGTGTGTGTGTGTGTGTGTGTCTTCCAGGGCGATTCCAAACGTCACCATGATAACAGTGAAGATGAGCATCATACGTCCCCCTAGGAGAACAACTCGGTTTCTCCTGTCAGAGATAGAGAAGCATGAGAAATTCAGAGGCTCAAGGAGGCTGTCGAGGCATTGAATCACACAGACCTGAATTTGCGTCTCACTTCTGGGACATGACTCTGTGCCGTGTTTTAATGGGGGTGCTTAAGTCTTTCTAAACTTCCGCCCACCATCACACCCATGCCTTCTCTTACTCAGCATTTGTTAGGTGCCTACCACACCTCTGAAACCCTTCTCCTCTCAGAAACGAATCAGAAGGGGGCCTGGCAAGTGACCCAGCCTAAGATTGGAGTTAACATTATCTAGTGGTGCATTCTGGGAAGGCTTTCTAGAAGAAGTGGCATTTAAGCTCGGCAGTGGGGAGGTAGGACCAAGTTAATGTCCAAGTATTCTCTTGAAGAGCAACCCCATCAAAGCGTCTACTTTAAAACATCTGAGGTTAGCTGTGAACCATCTACATATCCATCCGCTGATGGATGGATCATGAAAATGGGTTGTACTCACACAGTGGAGTTTTATTCAGCTCTTAATAAAAATGAAATCACCTAACTCACAGGTCAACGGATAGAGCTGGAATCAAGTATTCTGAATGAGGTAAGCCAAACCCAGAAAGACAATTTTCACATGTGCTCTGTCATCTGTGGATATTATTACCTTTGAAACTTCAGATATGCATCTTGCATTTGGAGCACTTATAGAGAGGTCAGGAAGTTACTAAAAGGCTATAGAGAGGGACTTTTAAAAGAGGGGACAGAGAAAGCTGGAGAGATGGCTCAGCCGTCAAAGGCTAGGCTTATAACCAAAATATCAGAGGGGAGACGGAATGTGCTGGTATAAAGAGTTAAACAGATTAAGAAGACAGGAAGAATGAAACTGCCGTTGGGGAGCAGAGAGCAGGGTAGAGGACAGGGTATGGTGAAGAATAGATAACACTGAAGACCTTTAGAAAAATGTATATGGAAACCTATCACCCCAGAAGCTCCCTCAATTACATAGACACACATTTGTAACAGGGCAACCGTGCCCCCACTAGACCCCACAGGCTAACAGAAAAAGCCCGGTGTCAGGAACACTTCCTTTGGAGTTGTACCTTCCCCAATAGTATAGGGTGTTGCCGAGTTGCTCTTGGTTACCTTCCGGAACCTAACAGTGAAACCTTACGACACCGTACATTACAGTCATAAAACATGATGAAATCAAGGAAGTAATGACCTGAAAGCATCATCTATACCAGTTAGCTTTCATGGTGTTGAAAGTGTCATGAATGCTTCTAGAAGAGTAGTCATAAATCATCCCTAGCCATGAACTCTGTGTGCTACAATAGTGGCTGGTAGGACATACCCGATAGTTCAATCATGGCATGAACGTCACAGGAGCAACCAACCACTTTCTGATTGGATTTAAGCCCTACTCCATACCGTGAAATCTTTACCTTGGCATCATTACTGAATCGACCAAAAACCCATGGCTAGATGGTCATAGACCCAAGGCGAGAACCCCCCACTATTATCTTGCTAAACGGACACAGTGTTAAACCAACCCCTAATGACTTCTCATCATAGCCATGCATCAGTGCATTCTCAACCTTGTGGGAGAAGCGCCTACTTGCAATAGATGCTTATCAATGCAGAAACTCACAATCGACCAATGTGCAGCATAGAAGAGACTGCAGAATGCTCAGTCCTTAATGTAACAGAGATTCTGTATCCCCTCCTTCCGAGGCCCTGGGATCGCCATGGAAGAGGAACCAGCAAGAGTGTCAGGTAGAGGTGGGAGATGAAGACATGGAAGCATCATCTTCTGTACACCTCAGGGCAGCTGCGCATGTTAATTCACAGTAGTTGTGATGGCATCTACTGTACAGAACCCATACAAAGCAAGCCAGACAAAAACCCCAGCAGAGAGAGGGGAGTTGGGCATACAGCCTCATCCACAGTCGTAACTACTACTGACAATTGTTTAGCTGCTGGGAATGGGAGAAACAGTGTTCTCTAAGTGTAATGCTTGATAAGTTGACTGTGATCCATGGGAAGACCACATGCCCAAAATATTTGAGTAGTGCACACACACACACACACACACACACTCACACACACTCAAAGTTGGGTAGGGGGAGAATAGGGTGGGTCTGGGAAGAGTCAGGGAAGAAGGTGTGAATATGCTCAAAACATGTTGTGCAAAACTCTCAAAGATATAATAACAATATTTATAAGAGAAAAAACTAATCATGCAATAACAGCCAAACATATAATCCAATTGTAAATAGGGGGAAGTTATGGATATGACATTTCTCCAAAAATGATACACACAGGAAAATGTGCAGTGTTAGTCACTAAGGAAATTCAAATCAAAGCCACAGAAGATCACAGACTCTCTAGAATGGTACAACCCCCATACTGCAGATCACTAGATGCGGAGAAAGCCATAGAAAGTCAGAAAACGGCTGGTGAGATGGCTCAGTGGGTAAGAGCACCCGATTGCTCTTCCGAAGTTCCTGAGTTCAAATCCCAGCAACCACATGGTGGCTCACAACCATCCGTAACGAGATCTGACTCCCTCTTCTGGAGTGTCTGAAGGCAGCTACAGTGTACTTACATATAGTAAATAAATAAATCTTTTAAAAAAAAAAAAAAGAAAGAAAGAAAGTCAGAAAACACTGCTGGCAAAGTTGAGAGAGAACACAGCTGCTAGGATACATTCATCCACTTAAGTAAAGACCTACCACATGACACAGCCAGTCGATTCTGATATATATCACAGAGAATCACACATACATGGGCAGACAAGTCTGTGCACAAACATTCACAAGAGCATCATGTAGTAACTGAAGGCATAAGCCACCCCAAGTCTCATCGATAGTTGGAAAGGATAACCCAAAGTATTTTATTTCCATGCAGCAACGGAATATTATGCAGCCATCGAAAAGAGCAAACACTGATATGTGTTACAACATAGATGGACCTTGAAACTACCTTGTTAAGTGAACAACATCAAAAATAATCTAGAAATACTCATGGGACTGTCTGGGTTGGGGTAAGGAAGGGAGCTATGGGAGAGACATAGAGAGTGGGGGAGGAAGGTGAATAGAAGCAAAGTAAGCGATACTATATATGCTGAGTGGAATTGCTACAATGAAATGTATCATTTTGTATGAAGAGCACATGAACACCCACCTAGTATTTCCTTGGTATCTCAAGATCAGAGCAGGTACACTGTAGAAACAAAGTAGATGGGCACTTGCCAGAGCAGGGAGCAGGGTCCTGGAAGGGAATGCACTGTGGGAATGGGGGTACTTTGGGGATAATGAAATGTTCTCAACATAAAGATCTATGGATACACTTTAAGGTGTCAGATGGGTGACATGTTGTGTGAAAACAAACACATAAAAAAAAAACCCCAGGAAGTCAAAGCAGGTGCAGTGTATAAGGAGCAGGAAGTCACTGAAGGTGCAGTGTCTCAGGAGCAGGAAGTCACAGCAGGTGCAGTGTCTCAGGAACAGGAAGTCACTGCAGGTTCAGTGTCTCAGGAGCAGGAAGTCACAGCAGGTGCAGTGTCTCAGGAGCAGGAAGTCACAGGAGGTGCAATGTGTCAGCGTGGATTTGGGCTGCGGTGATCACAGAATGCTTGAGGCCGTTTCAGTTCCATTCAAGGTCCATCAGGGGACCCCCAGGTATCATCTTGCTGGGACCTCTGGGGCCTTGAGGATGCGGGTGCTCAGAGGACAATGACCCAAGCTGGAGTGAGCTGTGGTACAGAGCCCAGGAAGAGAATGCATGAAAGATAAGGTCACACGCAGAGAGGGGGAAGGAAAAAAGGCCCACCTTCCCCGCCCCTTGTCTCTAAAACCCAGGTGGCAGAGGGTAGAAATAATGGTCGCAGATTAAAATGTAGTTCTCACTTACAAGCTGCAGAGAGGCCAGGGGCTGGCAAGGCAGCCTGCCCTGGGGGATGCTGGGAAGGCAGTAACTCACCAGCATCCCAGCGCAAGAGAGGTGCTTATTAAAGGTCAAATGGAGCCAGCGGGGGCAGGGTGGATAGAGGTAATAAAGGGACACAGGAACGGGAGAGCCATTGCAAAAGGCTGATTCCGGATAGGAATTTGTTGCAAATATGTCAGAGGCCAGGCGTTCGAGTGAGCAGATGCTGGGCCGGGACCCCCACTGGGAATGCCTGAGACTGAAAGCATTGCTTCCCCCCCCCCCCTTCATAGCGGGTAGTTTTTCCTGGCACAGTACAGAGGTCAACAGTGCATCAGTGAAACACTGGCTTGAATAAGAAACAATTGTCAGGAAGCCACTAAAATAGCATCGGAGGCCTTCTGCCTAGCTCACCAGCTGAGGAATGGAGAAGCCATTGAACTGGCACTGGCTGCATGACCAAGAAATGACTGAAACTCCCATAGGTCCATGTCTAGCTCATACGTCACTATCATCATAATTACTATAGCAATCGCTGCCACCAACACTATCATCACCACCAGCACCACCAGTGCCACCATCCTCACCATCACCATTACCACCACCACCAGGCGTCTACTATGTGTCAAACGTTGTGGACACCTCACAGTTCCATTGAATCCTCTGAACGACCCACACAAAGCAGCCGTTACTGCTCCAATTTCAGTGAGAAGTGCTGAGATCAAGTCACTAGACCCCATCATGCCTTCCCAAAGAAATGCAGTTAGGGCTCAACACTCATGACCCTACCCCTAGATTCTGTGCTTTAAACTGCCATGGCTCAGCAGCCTTCTACAACAACCAAAATGAGGAGTGAGCACCTACTATGTGGCTGGCCCTAAATACCTCATTGAGATGGATGCCAAGTAGCATTTCCTCTCAGAACCTCAGCCCCACCTTGTCAGTCCCATCTGGAGCTGTTACTGGCATCCTGACCATCGAGGGTGGTTCATTGTCTCAACTGATACTCACTAGGGTCTATCTGCATATAGGAAAAGATAATGACCTTGAAAACAATGGAAGCTGCCTTGATAGGTGACTCCCAAGTCTTTTGAGGTTGCAGGTTCGAGTTCTCAGCACATCAACAGGTGTCATGGTTCTAGGCTGAGGCCACAACAGACCACTTCATTCCTCACTGAACCTGAGTAGAACTAAAAATGAAACCCATGATGGTGATGGGGGTGAGAAGGGCTAGCCCAAGTCCGGAAACTAGCTCTTAGCCAAACCCCTGGCTTCCAATGAGTCCCTGAGAACTGCCTCTCATTAATTCCAGTCTTACTCTGGAAACACAGAGATGCTGCGTTTTTATATTCATAGATCTCTCTCTCTCCCCTCTTCCCCTACTCCCCTTTATCTGTGTGTACATGTATGTGTACATATATGTGTATGTGTGCGTGTGTGTGTGCGTGCGTGTGTGCACAGAGATGCTACGTTTTTATATTCATAGATCTCTCTCTCTCCCCTCTTCCCCTACTCCCCCTTTATCTGTGAGTACATGTATGTGTATGTGTACATGTATGTGTATGTGTGCATGTGTGTGTGTGCGTGAGTGTGTGCATATCTATACACATGCACGGATGGATAGCCAGAAGAGCCTCAGAGCTGTCCCTTGTTTTTGAGGAAGGGTCCTCCACTGGCCTGGACCTCTCCAAGTAGGCTAGGCTAGGCCGGTTGGCCAGAAGGCTCCTAAGGTCACCTCAGCTCCACCTCCAAGTGCTGAGATGACATTCCCATGCCACCACAACCAGCAATTTCATGTGAGTTATGGGGTTCAAACTCAGGTTCTAATTCTGGAATGACAAAGACTTTAGTAACTGAGCTATCCCCCCTCTGTCTCTGTCTGTTTCTCTGTCTCTCTGTGTATCTCTCTCTGACTCTCTCTCTGTCTCTCTATGTCTCTGTGTCTGTCTCTCTGTGTGTATCTCTCTCTTTCTCTGTGACTCTGTCTTGCTGTCTGTGTCTCTGTCTCTCTGTGTATATCTCTCTGTCTCTCCCTCTCCATTCTTCCCCTCTCCCTTCCCCTCCGGTTTGTGTGTATGTGAACATGAAGTGCTATTATCTTCATTATAATTCATGGATGAACAGGCTCATTTTTTTCCCAGCGAAAACTCCTTGGAAAGTCAAGAAACATTCACTTCTCAAGTGCCTATTTCTAGAAAGTTCCTCTTCTGCACAATGGAAGATGAATACAGGAGGAAAAGAAGTGGTAAAGAGTTGGAACACAAGTGTGCGTGTGTGTGTGCGCGCGCGTGTGTGTGCGTGTGTGTGTGTGTGCACGTGTTATAATAGGTCTTTACCATTAGAAAGTTCTAGAATCTTTATTTATTTGAACATTGAAATGTACATTCATTTTTCTTGTTTCTTCCTGCTGTGAGAGCACAGAGAGCTGATCTTGCAAACAGCAGCTTTGATAGAGCAAGTGATGCCTGTGGTACCCAAGTCCCTCCCCAAATTCCTCTTCTGACCTAGGCTATCCAGTGCTGCCTCACTCAGAGCATAACAGTCTCTCTGAGTTCTAGCCTCCTCAGCTTCTATACTTTCATTAAAACTCTGAGATCATACTCAGCCCCAGGCAGTGGATCCTGAAAACGTGGGACTCTGGTACTGAAGGCCACTGTGGGATCCTAGGCCCCAGATAATATAAAAATCTAAGCTTTTCTGCCTCCAAGGCTTCTGGGGGACCCATTGCCCACAGCAGCACCTATAAAGATGAGTTCCTAACTGGCTCTTTACCAGTTGCTGGGTTTGCGCTCATGCCTTTAGCTTCTGCTCCCTAAGATCAACTCCCAGAGAAGCCACCTACACACCTACCATCCAGGACTTACAATGGGTTCTGATAGAGTCCAAAAGAGGCCCAACCACAACATTTGTCAGGAATAGGTTCCCCATGGAAAGTGTAGCATTCAGAGTTCAGATGAAGCAGCCATGGAAAAATTTTAATGCCACATGGGAGTCTTGTACCAAACCTATGACTTTACTTAGTTGTGAAGGTGATTTTCTTAGTTAGGGTTTTACTGCTGTGAACAGACACCATGACCAAGACAACACTTATAAGAACAACATTTCATTGGGGCTGGCTTACAGATTCAGAGGTTCAGTCCATTATCATCTGTAGGAGGCCACGGCCCCTCCCCTGGGCTACCCGAAGCTGCACCTTATATATGGCACCTGTTGGCTATGGAGCTTGTGGTAAACAGGTCCATATTTGGTGGTGATATGTTCCCGCTTTTCTGGTTGGCTGAGGCCGCGTGCCTGGTGAAGTGACGTGGCCTGCTGCGATTGGAGTGGATAAGAGTATAAAAGGGCTTGTATCCCGGGGCTCAAAGGAGATGAAGAGGGAGATGAAGAGGGAAATGAAGGTTGTTCAAGGTTCCTGAATAAACTGCTGAGAGAACTGGTGGTTGCATCTTTCTTGCTGGGCAAGAGAGTATGTGACAGTCATCAAGGTGGGAACATGGCAGCATCCAGGCAGGCATGGTGCAGGAGGAGCTGAGAGTTCTACATCCTCATCTGAAGGCTGCTAGGAGAAGACTGACTTCCAGGCAGCTAGGATGAAGATCTTGAAGCCCACACCCACAGTGACACACCTATTCCAACAAGGCCACACCTCCCACAATTCCCTGGGCCAAGCACATTCAAGCCAGGACAATGATTAAATGGTCTCTGCTGTCTTTTTTTAGCTTATTATTTTATTTTATTAAATATTTTCTTTATTTACATTTCAAATGCTGTCCCAAAAATTCCCTATACCTTTCCCCTGCCCCTGCTCCCCTACCCACCCACTCCCACTTCTTGGCCCTGGCATTCCCCTGTGCTGGGTCATATAAAGTTTGCAAGACCAAGGGGCCTCTCTTCCCAATGATGGTCGGCTAGGCCATCTTTTGCTACATATGCAGCTAGAGACACAAGCTCTGGGGGTACTGGTTAGTTCATATTATTGTTCCACCTATAGGGTTGCAACCCCGTTCAGCTCCTTGGGCACTTTCTCTAGCTCCTCCACTGGGGGACCTGTGTTCCATCCAATAGCTGACTGAGCATCCACTTCTGTGTTTGCCAGGCACTGGCATAGCCTCACAAGAGGCCACTATATCAGGGTCCTTTCAGCAGAATCTTGCTGGCATGTCTCTGCTATCTTTTATCTGATATTGGCAACGTGTACTGTGTAGTCAGGAAGGACAAAGACACTTAACCTCAGCCCTGGCTTCACTGTTTGCTGGCAACCCCAGTCACTAAAGTTGGTTAATGGCAATGGGATTGTACACTGTATAATTCCAGAGTGTCCCATTCATATCCCTCTGTTAGGAACTGAACCCTTGGAAGGGAGAGTTGTGAACTTCACCTAGTGAGAGAAGCCTAGGATCTTCAAGGTCACAAGATGGAAGCAGGTCAGTTCTCAAACCTTTGATCCTGATGATGTCAGTGTCCTGAAAGAGGGGTTGGCGCCTTTCACTAGGGAGCTGAGTAACTGCTGCCCTTCACATCAACCTTTGAGTGAGAAGTTGGAGAGGAAAGGGGTTCATGGGAAGATGGAGCCACGCTAATGAGAAGAGCCCAAAATCTCATGTTTGAACCACAAAAATGCTTCACCTAAGCTCTAGAGAGGACAAGAAAATAGCTGTTGCTCCAAATCAGTTCTCTAGAGAACTTTCCCATGTGGCATTGGAAACAGACAGGATAGAGGATTCTGGGAAGTGTAGTTCAAGCAAAGTTTATAAAACCACCATAGTAGGTTGAAACTCACGCACTCAAGACCAATTGCATAAGGAATGTCTTGCGGTGGCTTGAGAATTTTGTAGAAAGTAGCTTATTCTTTCTCAGCCACCAAAGACTACCAGAGAGGCATACAGCCAGTGGAGTCGGACACTACAAAATTCCAGAGTGTTGAGTTCACACCGCTTGTGATGTGAACAGTACTCCCTGGAAAGGGGGGGACTACTGGGATAGTTCTACTTAAAACCCAACCACACCCACCTGACCCAGGACTGAGTGATGATAAGAGGACCAGTCCTTGGGACCCACGATGGGTCAGGATGATCTGAGGACTACTCAGATCATGCCGACAATTAAAATATCATTATTAACAAGACGAAGGAGGAGATCCAGGTGAAGAGAGTCTGCTCATCACAGCCGTATAGACAGCCAAGAGGGTCTGGTCATCACAGTGGTATAGATAAGAGATAAAGTCCAGAGATTCTATAGGAAGCAAAGTCCAGAGGAACACAAAAAAGGTGGGAACTTCCTTGTTTCCTGGATTCTGTTAGGCCAGCCACAGGGCCAGCAGTCTGTGGTCAGCAAGGCAGTAGGCAATGCTGGAGACACTAGCACTAGCTTCCATGGGGACGGGGCATACCCACACTTGCACACATGTTGGCACAGGAGTGTAAAGGTCAGAGGTCAACCTCGGTTGATGATCCACCCGCCTTATTTTTTCTTGAGGCATGGTCTCTTGCTGGGAGCTGGATCTCACTGATTAGCCTAGGTTGGCAGCCAGGGGACCTAAGGGATCCATGCAGTGCTCACTGAACAGTGGGATGATATGTGTGAGCCAAAACACCTGCCTTTTTTTGTGGGTTCTGGCTGGTGATCAAATGCAGATCTTCCGCAATGCCCAATGCCTGACTGTCCTAGTTAGAGTCATTATCAATGTGATGTAACACCAACCAAAGCAACTTGGGGAGGAAAGGGATTTTTTTTTTTTCAGCTTACACTTGCACATTGCTGTTCATCATCAAAGGAAGTCAGGACAGGAACTCAGGCAAGGCAAGAACCTTAGGCAAGAGCTAATGCAGAGGCCATGGAGGGGCGCTGCCTATTGGTTTGCTCACCATGGCTTGCTCAGCCTGCTTTCTTGTAGAACCCAGGAGCACCAGCTCAGGGATGGCTCCACCCACAATGGGCGGGGCCCTCCCTGTCAATCACTGATTAAGAAAATGCCTTACAGCTGGATCTTAATGGAGGCATTTTCTCAATTGAGGCTCCTTCCTTTCAGATGACTCCAGCTTGTCGCAAGGTGACATAAAATTGGCCATCATCACAGGCAACAAGCACTTTGCTGACTGAACCAACTCCCCGGTCTCAGGAGAGCATCTCTGATGGTTCTAGAAACAGTGGAGTCAAGACAAGATGACGGAATTAAACCCTTGTCCCTGCCTCACACCCGCTCCCTCTTCTTCTGATACTCCAACAATTTTTGTAACCATTTGGGCTTTTCTACGTCAGCGCCAGTTCCCAAACAATGGCACAGAGACTTATTTATGAATTAATGCCTATGCCTTAAGCTAGGCTTGTGCCCCAACTAGCTTATAAGTAAATTAATCCATTTATACGATTCTATGTCTGTCGTGTGGCTGGTTACCTCCCCTCAGTTTCATGTGTCTGATTTCTTCCCAGAATTCCTACCTCTCTGCTGGATGCCCTGCCTATTCAATCCTACTGACAGGTGATGCTTTTACACAGCGCACAATTGATTATCCCTACAGTTTCCCTTGTGGAATGATCACCCTCTGGCCTCAACTCCAGAGAAGAAAACTGAGGCTCACTGTCAAGACAAGAAAAACACTTGTCCTAGCATCAGGGAGTGGCGAGGCTTTTGCAGAGCAAACTTCAATGCTAGAGGAATTAAGCATCTTACAAACTTTTTTTTTTTTTTTTTTTTCCCGANACAGGGTTTCTCTGTGTAGCCCTGGCTGCCCTGGAACTCACTCTGTAGACCAGGCTGGCCTCAAACTCAGAAATCCACCTGCCTCTGCCTCCCAAGTGCTGGGATTAAAGGCGTGCGCCACCACAAACTCTTCTGTGGGCAGAGAAGAACTGACTGAAAGACAGCAGGGCAAGGTCGTGTTGGGGGAGAAACTCCAGCTGTAAGTGTAGATTCGTTCTCCCCTTTTCCGCCCCTCTTCAGCCAGAATATAAGCACTTGTAAAACACACGCAGGAGAGCACTGAACTCATAAGCAGCTAATTCTCTCCCTGCGTTGCTTTCCCCTAATGTGGCCCCGGAGTCAGCAGAACTGTTATCTGCTTAATCTGATTTGATGGCGTGGTGCTGTTTATTTTATGATTGTTTTTCCCTTGTTGGATAAGGCCTGGCCTGAAAGGACTCTATTGATTCTTCACCTGCAGGCTTATCAGGTGTGAGCCAGCCCGGGCCCTTCACCAAATGGGGTCTCCATCAGATCCTTATCTTGCCCCCTCCACAGCTTGAAAGAGTAAATTTAGTTAAGGCAGCGGGGATGGCTCCTGAGGGTTGCATTTCCCTTATAATGGAACAAAATTAGAAACTGCTTTGGATTTTAACATTGTATCCACTGCTCACAATTACCTACAGAGGCGCGAGCACAAAGGAAGGAAAGGTCTGTGCTCGGGGTCTAACAATCGCTATATAACTTGAAAATGGGGTATAGCAGTCAGAAGACCTGACATTGGGCATCTGGTCACCCCCAGGTCTGTTCTTCAGCCCTAAATGGGGGAACACCATCTACCTTCCCAAGTGCACTAGGCTTGTTGATGAAACAGATGGTCCTTGTAAGAGAATGCCGGGGGTGGGGGGGTGGGGGGGTGGGGGCTGACAATATGGCTCCACAGGAAATGGTGCTTGCTGTAAAGCCTGAGTTCAATCCCCAGAACCTACATAATGGAAGTAGAAAAGCAACTCTGGCAACACACACACACACACACACACACACCCCACTTTTCAAAATTAAAATACGCGTGTGCATATTATCATTGACTACATGTGCTCAGACTTGGTCTTCATAGGGAAGACAGGCAAAACTCTTGTTTTCCCGGAGAACCTTTACACCATTTCCCATCTATTTATTCATCCATTTAAAAAGGACGCTGAGCAGATCCAAGAGACAGGGATTGCCCCTGCCTCCAGGAAGCTCTCCTGCTAGATGACCTGCATAGCCCTTATGTGCCCATGCATATGTTGCTGGCTCCCTGCTCTAGTTGCTCTTGTGAATTCCACCTGCTTCCGGGGCATGCGGACAGCACCCTGCATATTAACCTCTGGCTTTCTGTTTTAGGGTTTGATGCAAGAGTCTGTGCCGGTGCATAGGTAAGGCTGGACAACGGACACTGAAACTCTTGAGCTATGGGTAAAAGAGGCTGAAAGATGCCATCTCATTCCACGTGTTCTCTGGGGGGGAGGGCGGGGAGCATTTCTGAAGGGCTTTCTATATCATCTTCAGAGGTCCTTGGTGGAGTGTGGGCAACCTGCTGTCCACATCAGCAGTCACCTTAGTAACTGTGGGGCTGAGGCAATGGCTCAGTAGTCAAAGCGCTTGCCATGTGTGCATCAGGACTGGAGTTCAGATCACCAGAATCCACAGGAAGGCTTGTGGTCTACATGGTGGCCTGACCTTTGTCCCAACTCCAGGATTCCTGCAACAAGAGGGCTAGACCATCCACAAGCTTGGAGTTTGATTGAGACACCCTGCCTTAATGAATAGGGCAGGCAGTAACCAGTTCCCACATGCACACGTATCCACAGGTGTATGGACACACACACACACACACACACACACACACACACTCCACCTGTGGGCGGGCTTTATCTCATCACCCCTTAACTCGGCATTTCAAATCCTGCTCTCCTGTTCCCTGGATTCTCTTCCCAGTCAGCCCACCAGCCCACAGGCCATTCCCCACAAATTCTGCTCTCAGTGGAGATTCTGAGCTAAGACTTCCACGGTTTCCTTCCACAGAGATGGTGTGTGTGTGTGTGTGTGTGTGTGTGTGTGTGTGTGATTATCACCAATAAAACGGAAGGTTCCATTTCTGATCTCAGGCACTCCACCCTAATCCCAGCTGATTGGCCCAGAGAAAAATGATTGACAGGTGCTACAGCCAGTCAGATATTCTCTTGTGGGGCGGGGCGGGGCGGGGGTGGGGCTGAGGCTTGTTGGATCCTGGCACAGTTCTGTTTCTGCTGTATACTTAGGAGGCTGTAAAAGGCCCACACTGGGAGCATACAGATGCCTAAGGATCCGAGAAAACGAATGTGAACAACAGAAAAGAGGTCCAGTTGTGGAGAGGAGAGACGGAGGGAAACTGTCAGGCTCTCTTCGGTTCATGTTCCATCCTCTGTTGGTTCTCCTTCCTACCTTCGTGTACTTTGAGGCCCTTTTATGTTTCCAATAAATTCCATTTTCGTGCTTACGCTCACTTTAGTGGTATTGTGTTATTGCACCCAAATAAAAACAATAAATATGCGACAGCGTCTTCCTCTAGAGAGCCGGTAGCTGACTCATAAAACAACGACAGTGAACCTCAGTTCCTGCTAGCCTCCCCTGCGACTGTGGAGAGATAGACCTCTTTATCACGGACCTCGCGCATGTCCCCCACTCGCCCCAACCACCAATCAACCCTGTTCTTAATAACTGCAGTTGCTGGGTGATCACTGGGCCATCAAGATGCCTCCGTGGCTGGTAAAAGAGATTGTTGCTGAGTTCTCTCTCTGAGACCCACAGGATGAAGGAGAGAACCACCTCCCCTAAGCTGTCCTCCGATCTCCATGGGATACACACACACACACACACACACACACAGAGAGAGAGAGAGAGAGAGAGAGAGAGAGAGAGAGAGAGAGAGAGAAATGGCTCAGTGGTTAAAAGTACTTGCTGCTCTTCCAAAGGATGCAGGTTGGGTTCCTAGCACCCTCAGCACCCCATAATCACCTGTAGCTCCATCTCCAGGGTATCTGACACCCTCTTCTGGCCTTCAGGGGTCCCAGGTACATACGTGGTACTCAGACTTTCAAGTAAAATATGCATACACATAAAATAAAAACATATTACAATTCGGAACCCGCTCCTTGCCAGACAGAGGGCACGACGATAAGAGCTTCGCACCAGTCTTTTTTTTTCCCCTCCCTCATTAGTCTTTGGTGGGATCATTCCTTTCTTTACTGTTATGGCCACAGCAGCAATAATTATGCACGGATATTTTAAGCTATGAAAATGTTGTACAGAAGACAATTTAGGAGTTGTGATAAGGGAAAGAGCAGCCATGATGCAGAAACAGATCTGACAGTGTTTTAAATGGAGGGGGGCTGGCCGAGGGGGGCTGGCCGAGGGGGGCTGCAGTGATTCAGGTGAAATTTCGAGTATGAGAAGAAATAAGAAGATGCCTCCCCCTCCCCCGCGAAACGGCATCTCAGGCAGAGGGACGGTAAGTGCAAAGGCCTTGGAGCAGGAACAGAAGATAGGAAGAAATGAACGACCAATGAGACTCCTAGAAAGACAGCTCTCCCTGACCTCAGGATCACATCCCTGGCTCCCACGTGCAGTGACTTCAAACTCATTGCACAGTGACCCATTTTCCTGCAACTCCGGAATAGCCAGCAGTTAGCGGGACATTTACTTTTGTATGGATGCTCAAATTCAGGGACTCGCAGGAGAGTTCGACTCAGTCCGTCTAGGGCTGTTACCGAGAGTGTCTGTCTGGAGTAGGTGTTTCTGGGTTCTTTGGCATCTTGTTCAATAAATTGAAGGATCGTGTGCAGAAAGCAATGTGCCAATGATTCTATTCAGAACTGAGTTCAAACAAAGGCTAGATACATTGAGAGACAGCAGCGGGCTCTAAGTGGGATTTGCTGGAGAGCCCTGGCCTACTATTTGAAGTTTTCTTCAAGGATCCACAAGGAAGAGAGATTGGCAACTAGGGGGAGACATATGGGTGGGTTCCTGTTTTGATTGACAGGCCTGGATCACACAAGCTCATGTCTTTTTCCATGATGCATCGAATTTGATCATCAACCTGCCCAGTCAAATATAGGCATGATACAGTTTCCCTCAAAGTTCATTTTGAAGACAAACTGGCTTTTCTGCATATGCAACCCAAAACCAGTCCAGGCTGGATCAACCTTCTGTCTCTAGTCCCCCAATATGTCCTTGAACATTTTAAGTGAAAAACAAAAACAAACAAACAAAAAGAAACGGAAATTACTCAAAGGTACATTATTAAGGGTTTCTAAGGCGCTATAGATCAAACTGGCCTTTTACTCTGTTAGAGAGAGCTGTGGGTGCAGCCTTCATGTGGGTGAAGTCCCAAATCACTAAGTTTCTTTCTAGAAAGAGGCATGTATTACCTCAAGCCAGGTGAAGCCCTGGTTGCTAAGCTTTCTCTGTTTGCCTGCCTCACAGGGTAACCCAGACATGTTTTCCCAAATTCTCCCGTGATTCTGTTGCACAGAAAGGGCAGAGAGCAAAGAGACTACTCGGATGGTAGTAAAGTAGAATGCTTATAAATAAAAGCAGGCACAATGGAGAAATCCGAAGACCATGTATCTACTGAGCCTTGGATTAACCCCTTTGTTTTGGAACGCCATCGTCCGTATCTAGGCAACATTCTCCCGAGAAAGGAGGTCTGGAAAGGGGTGAAAGGATGTGGCCAGGTCTGGATCCTCCCCAGGGCTGGGTTGGGGGGGCCCTACACCTCTGCACCACACCACCCCTCCCCATCTCCACTTTTGAACTCCCTGACATCACTACAAAGCGTTAACCATTGCTACATTGTATACTTCGGATTGTTATTCATCCAGTAAACTCTCTAAAGGCAGGAAGTGCTTGTTTTCCTCTTTGGTACCTCATGTACCTTGTATCCAGGCCTTGTATCAGATGTGGTCTCCCAAGCAGTGACTCTTCCTTCGCCCCACTATGTTTCTGCACCTTCACCTGGACAGTGGCTTGAACAGCAGAAAGCACTGCCTCAAGTTTCAGCAGCGGGCACAGAGACTCACCCCACAGTGGGAGCTCCGTGAGTTTGCTCCAGTACCCACTGACATCCTTTAATTGCCCCTCTGTGGCACAGGCTGGGTCTATGAGAGTGATGGAAAGTGGACACGCCTCTGTGCAGCAAGAACAGTGTGGAGGGGCAAAAAAGGGCAAAGTACACATGTGTGAGCGTGTGTGTTTGTGTAGTGTGTATGTGTGTTTGTGAGTGTGTGTATGTGTGTGTTTGTGTAGTATCTATGTGTGTGTTTGTGTATGTGTATATGTTTGTATATGTGTGTATGTGTGTGAGTATGTTAGTGTGTGTTTGTATATTGTGTGAGTGTGTGTTTGTGTATTGTATGAGTGTGTGCATGTGTGTGAGTGTGTATATGTGTATGTGTTTGTGTATATGTATGTGCTTTTGAGTGTGTGTGTGTTTGTGCATGTGTGTGAGTGTGTTTATGTGCATATGTGTGTGTATATCATGTCCCTTTCCACAGCATCCCCCCCCCCCGAAGCTCAGGCATGATGGGTGCCATGTAGTCTCTATGGAGGTAGAAGGAAGATTCAATTAGAGCAGGAGCCCTTGTTCTCAAAAGACCCCAGTAGAAAGAGTCTTTTTCTCCTCAGCATGGGGCTCAATGCACACCCATCCCCTTTGGTTTTTGAACAATATACTTCCAAATTACTCTCTGCCTGGCAGACCTACTTGAGGTCTATGAGTCTCTAAAAAAAGTCTCTCTCCTCCTCTATGTACCCTGTACTTCTCAAAAGCTTCAATTTGAAGTATGACTAAGTGGAACTTTCCCTGGGCTGAGTCCTGAGACAAACTACTATTAACACACATTCGAGTGTGTACACACAGATGGACACATACCACACATGTGTGTATACACACATGCACACACATGTGCACAAACATGCAGATGTGCACACATGCACATGCAGGCACACGTGCACACGCACATTGGTTTTTTTTTTTTTTTTGCAGTGGCAAAAATATGTAAAAAGCTAGTACACAGAAGAATACAAACATGTAGATAAGGACACAAAGGCTGAAGGATTCCTAGCCTTGACAGTGCTCAAATAAAATGGAGACTGCATAGCCTAGAGAGGGCGTCTGCTTCTTCCTGTCAAACAGGCACAATTAAAAAACGTGAATAAGCCAGCCTTTGCAAGTACACTGGGACGTGGACAAAAGGATGGAGAATGTAGACAAGGGCAGCCATTCCAAATGAGGCTTAAAGCATGGTCATAGTCTTCAGTCCCCAAACTGTACATCCTAGGAGTTGGTCCCAAGCAAATGGCTATGATATCTGTAGAGATATTTGTCCTACCATTATCTGTAATGGGAAATGTCAGCAGTCACCTTAACACGTAATAAATTACAATGGTGTCTATCACAAGAACAGATAAATGCATGATAAATTATATGGCAAAGATAATGCGTGGCCCAGAACTACCTGCAGGAACACAGAGGACTCCAATGCAGGAAGAGAGAATGGCAGGAGCAGAAATAAAATAGAGAACTATTCACAGGAAGTTTGAAAGTAGGTGAGACTGAACTCCAGCCCAGCCTACAGGACTATTCAAAAAAAAAAAAAAAAACAATGAAGGATAACAATAGACAAAATGGGAGTTTGCCACGTGGAGCAGGGAGGGGAAATCTGCAAGGAGCGACTCAGGCCTTGGTCATGTGTTTTCTTTCTTGTCTTGAAGTTGGAGGTGGCGGGGTCAGAGCTCATTGTCAAATATCTTTCTGTGTTTCTGACCATGTGTTTTGAGAGTCTCTTGTTGAGTCTGAAGCTTGTTGCTTCAGCTAGACTGGATGGCCCGTGAGCCCTCATGATCTGTCTGCCATGCCCTCAATCCCCTGGGGTTACAGCTCTGTGCAACTACAACTGGCTTTTGCACAGATGCTGGGGAACTGAATTCAGGTTTCCCAAGTGCTTGGCTCACTGAGCTGTCTCCCTGGCCTCTGGTGTTGGTCTCTATACTGTTTCTTACTGCCTGGGCCCTCTCCTTGATAACCGTTGTTACTAAGCAAGATTTTTAAAAAGTATCAATTTTCTTGATACATCTTAGACTCAACTTGGAAGAGAGTCTCAGTGGGGGATTGTCTACACTGGGTTGCCTTATGGGCATGTTTGTGGGGTATCCTCTTAATTAGATTAATTGATATGAGAAGAAGACCCAATCCATTGTGGGTGGCATCATTCCCAAGGCGGGGGGGGGGGGTCATGCAGTGAATAAAGGTGGAAGAAGGGGGCTGAGCAAGAGCAATAAGCATGCATATGTTCATTTCTCTCTGCTCCTGACTGTGGATGTGGTATGACCAGCTGTTTGAAGTTCCAGCTTTGATTTCCTCCCAGTGATGAATGAGCTGGAACTGTGATCGGAAATAAACCCCTTCCTCCGTGGATTGCTTTCTGTCATGGGATTTTTTTTTCCTAAAGGAACAGAGATGAAATGAGAGCATATAGTGACATCTCTGAATTTGCAGTAATACAGGAAGAGAGGGAGAGAGAGACACACACACAGAGACAGAGGCAGAGACAGAGACAGAGATGGTGAGCCTGCTGACATCATGGATGATGGATCCATTGAGAAGGTCTCAGCTGGATGTCATACCTTAAGGTTTCTTAGCCCAGCCCCTTTCCCTGTCCCCTCTCTTCTCCCTGACTGTGTACCAGCTGTGTACAGAAAGGGTTTCCTGTGGCCAGCTGCCTCACACTTAGGCCACCAACCTTCCCTATCATGGTGGACTGTATTCCCTTGAACTGTGAGCCACAGGAAACCCTTCCCCTCATGAGCTGCTTCTTCTCAAGTATTAGACCACGGCAACATGGAAAATAGTTGAGAGAGAGACAGACACACACACAGAGAGAGAGAGAGAGAGAGAGAGAGAGAGAGAGAGAGAGAGAAGGGAGAGGGAGAGAAGGGGAAGGAGAAGAAGAAGGAGGACGAGGAGGAGGAGGGAAGATGGGGAGGGACCTTAACAGACTGACCACATTGTGTGTAGTGGGATAAATAACAAGTATTTAATATAAACCACTCTCTCTCCCTCTTTTCCTCTCCCCCTTCACCCCTCTCTCTGTGTGTGCTGTATTCATGTGGAGGGGGAGGGGTGCAGAAGCCTGAGGAATGGGCTTCTTCCTCTGTCATTTCCACCCTTAATTTTGCTGAGTCACACTCTCATCGACCCTGAGGCTTGCTATTTTCAGTGAGGCTAGCAAGTAGGTCCTCATGATTCGCCAGCAAGGGGGTAACAGGTCCATATCCTGCACCTTGCTTTTATGTGGGTGCTGGGTATCTGGACTCGGGTCCTCAAGCTTACACAGCACCAAGTCATTTCAACCCAGCCACATTTAAAATTTGTGTAGCTTTTTAAAATGGAAACACGTGTTAACTGTTGGCTGCGCTGTCCAAGGTACTGAAAACAGAAATACTAACAAGCGTACCCAGTCTCCAAGGCACAGAAGTGCAGCACAGTGCCAGGATAAAATCTGCAGAATAAGAACCTAGTGGGATCCAGAACCCCAGAGCAGTCAAACTGCAGAGGAGACAAGGTTCATTAGGAGAGACAGATGCTGTCAACCACATAGAGATGGGGAACGTTTGAGACACAAGAGTCCTTGGCAATAACTGATTATTTATTTGATCACCTCTGTGGTAGCGTGCTGGGTTCTTTACAGTCACAGTGATCATTTAAGGGACACTCTGGATTATCACCTCCAGTTCATATTGAGAACAGAGACCTAAAAAATGGTCAGTTGAAGACAACACAAAAAGTTGACTGCTTCTGTTGGGAAGGCAGGACCAGTGCTTGTAGATAATCTGTGTGATGTTGGTCACTATCACATCCTTCCTTCTAACCCTACCACTGAAGGATTTAGAGGACCAGATAGATGAGGGTGTGTTGAGATCCTCACACATACATAATCTGAACAAGGCTTTGCCATTCTACTCTGTAGATAAGAATGGCAGGGCTCAATGGGGGCTCAGAAGGGCTCAGTGGAGTTTCGGGCAGCAGCAGCATCTTCCACGTTAACTCCAGTCCTGGATACTCCATGCCAAGGCTTCAGGCTCTGTTTCAGACTCCAGAAAGTCCCCTTCCTCCCAGGTCTTTGTGGGCAAGCTTCTCTTACTGGCATCCCACACCACTCCATCAATGAGGAGGTCATACACCAGAATTGACATAAACTTTAGATGGCTCTGTCCTTATGTCTGCCTAGAGTCCAGGTGACAGGGTGGAAATGAGATGGGAATCCCAAATCATTCTGTCTTTTAGTGATTTTTTTTCTGAGGGTCAAGTGTGGGGTGGTAATAGGGCCTGGCTCTTGGGTGAGGGGACAGGATCAGATGTAGGCAGGAGGCAGAGCTGGCAACAGGATCTCAGGGCAGAGCTGGCCTCCAGCAATAAAGATGCACATTCGCAGACTGGACTTCAGTTCCCAGGAAGGGTCTGCACTAAACCTTGTGGAGTGGGTTAGCCTGAAGTTGAAGTGATCAAGGCAGGCTTTGTGGTCTTAGGAGTCCTCTCAGGAGCTCTGTCCTTCTCTCTTACCTGAAATAGAGGTAAAAATTGCCAGAGCTGACCCTGCCACAGCACAGTATGTGCCAATCTTCAGAGCAATTCTAAGAGATAGATGTGTCTGTTCTCCACAAGTCACAGCTGTGGAAACAGTGATGCATAGTGACACCTTATACGGGGATGACGAAGTGTGTGTGTTACATATGTAGCTGCTTAGCGACTAGCTCATGACTCCACAAGGGGGAAATAAATCGTCACAGCTATTTATTGCACACATATTATCCTGATGTGCTTCCCTTTACCTTTCTTGACTTGGGTCTCATAACCACCACCTCCCTTTTAAAGGCAAGGTCTTGCTACGCTTCTTGGGCTGATTTCGAACTTAACAGTCATCTTATCTCAGCCTTCCAAGTTTGGGATTACGGGTGTGACAACATGCTTGCCGTCAGCATCAGCTTAAAGGCCAGATCACACTCCGTTCTGTCCACTGTACCACAAAGGCCATGAACTGGCTCTGGACCAGGCACGAGGGGAAGTGTGAATTCACTGCCATCACAGGAGGGGTCCCTTTCATGACTAACGATGAGAGAGATCCGTGCGTGAGTACTTCTGAATTCTACTCTGACATGGCGTGGAGATGGCCCATAGGAGGGTGCATGTTTAGGATCTTTCAAAGGTAATTCTTATTGTATGCAGCGTTCCAAAAGCAACGTGCTTGGATTGCACACAACAGCAAAGGGGGTGGGCAGGGATTGTGGCTCGGTGTTTAAGCATGCCTGCTGCTCTTTCTAAAGGACCGTCCTTTACAGCCACCTGTAGCTCCAGCTCTATTGGATCTGAACATCCTGACTCCCGTGAGCACAGCCACACATTGTGCATAATTCACAGTCAGGCATAGACACATAGATAAAAAAAAAAAAAGAAAGAAAGAAAGAATAACTTTTGATGGAAGAATTTAACCCTCCAAATCAATAGATAATAATGGGATGATGTCTTCTTTTCTTCTCCTGTTGCTATGACAAAATGACCTAACAAAAGCAACATGAGGGAGGAAGAGTTGATTCCGGCTCACAGTTCAAGGTACGCTCTATTATGGCCCAGAAGCCAAGGCAACAGTAGCTTGAAGCAGCTGGTCACGTGATCACATCATGGTCACAATCAGAACAAGGAAAGTACGAATGCTAAGTGCTCAGCTTGCCTTCTCCCTTCAACACGGCCCAGGGTCTCTTCACCATGGAATAGTCCCACCTATTAAAATAGGTCTTCCCCATCAATAAACATAGTCAGGATAACACACACGCACACACACACACACACACACACACACACACACACACAGAGGCATGCCCAGAGGACTATCGCTCTGGTTCTAGACCAGATGGTCCTAGACCCTGTTGTGATAACAGTCAGCACTATCACACTTGGTAAACTGAAAAGCACTAAATATCTCTATAAAAGATGCTGCTGGCAGTAACATGAATGTATCCAACCCCAGTTACTACTGACGGACCACTGTAAATATTTGTTGATACCCAAGTGTATGTGCTCCAGGGTTTAAAGAAGGTGACGCCTGAGAAACAATGCAGTGTCTGGCTTCTGTTAATGTACAGACCACTGTCTGGGATGAGGTGTGCCGTGTGTGTTTGTTTCAGGACAAATAGACACGAAGAGACTAGAATGGCCCAGGACAAATGTTGTCAATAGAGCATACCGAGAATGAACAAGCTGATTCAACCAGTGCTGTCAGGGATAGTGGGTAGATTTTTCAGCCGTCCATCACCCTACATAAGGAATTACAGTGTGGCAGAATTCCTCCAATCTATGACACCAGATGCTGGGGGAAAGGGTTGGAGACATTCTTACTGATATAGAGACAGCTGTGCTAGACACTGAGCTCAGCACCTGGACACAGAATATGAACCAGTGAGAGGCCATTACAGGAACACTCCATTCTCTGATGGTGTACAGAAACCAGCCAGCTGTCATCGAGAAAAGAGAGAAGCAGGAACGTACCAGAGCAGTGAGTGGTAGCTAAACCAAGTCCCTCTGATGCCCTTCTGAGTTCACAGCATCACAGTGTTGCATCATGGGAACAAACATCTCCCATCTCCTTCTACTGGGTAATTCACAGTAATGCTTGACCATATTTTCTTCTGGTCTTCTGTAATTCACTGAAACTGCCTTTAAACATGAGTTCCCCCTTTGTCTTTGGTCCTCGCTGAAGATTCTACATTAGCCCCTTTCTAAATTTCCCAGAAGTTTCTTCAGGAGCACCCTGGGTGTCTTGACTCTTAAGGCTCACATGGAGGGTTCAGGAAGCCTGCATTTCTTACAAGATCTCCCCATTGGCTTGTGAGTGCTGGATTCAGGAGACAGCATCAGTAGACTCATTCATTCAGCAATGATTTGTAGAGCTTTAGAGTCTATGCTATAGATGCTTCCAGAGCTCTACTAAGCACGGTTGACCCAGAGGAATCAAAGCAGACAGGGCTTCCATCCTTCTGGAATCAAGAGTCAAGTAAAGACAATGGGGAAGGTATCAGTGCAGGAAACAAAAAAGGTCCACTGACCCAGGAGCTATAATGGGAACAGGATGCTGTGGTTGGGCTGATGTCCAGCAAGGTTCTCACCAGCTAGAAGGCAGCTAAGGAGACTGGGAAGTTTAGAGATCAGCTAGGAAGGGTGAGACAGAGCTGAGCCTTTTGGCACAGTCTTGCAATCCCCCTGAACAGGAAACTGAAGAAGGAGGATTGTAAGTTCAATACCAGCCCAGTCAACTTTGTAAGAGCCCTTTCCACAAAACATGGATGCGGGATAATGGAGATTGGGAAGAGGGTACATTGGGTAAAGAGTTTGCTCTCCAAGCATGGGACTGGTGTTCTGACCTCCAGAACCCAGGAAAATACTGGTTCAGTAAGGTGGACTTCCTGTAATCCCAGCACTCAGGAGTCTGAGACCAGCGATTCCCAGAGCAAGCTCACTACCTAGGGTAGATGGATTATCAAGTGCTTAGTTCAAGGGAGAGACTTGGGAAGACTGATTGAAGAAGACAACCAATATTAACCTCTGGCCTCTCCACATACATGTGCCCACACACATGTCAACATGTAAACACACATGAACATATGTACCCCACACAAAGGGAGGCGCCAGATATACATCAGTGGTAGGATACTTACCTACCATGTTCAAGGCCCTGACAACATTGAAAACTCAGGTGAGGGGAGAGGAAGAACAGTCCTTGGAAGAGTGAAGGCCTGGGATGGAGCCAGCAAGCAGGTGGATGGACGGACGGACCTTGATCAGGGCAGGGAATGCCACAGGGCAGGGAGGGTTGAGTCAGGAGTCCGATCAGCCAGCTTTGAGTTGAGAGTTAAGTCTAAGGGTGGCAAGAAGCTACCAGCAGAAAGTGACACAGCTTGAATTTACAACCTTCCAGAAGCACCACGGGCTCTCTCCTCTCCCCAGTGCCTGGGTATAAGATATCACCATGAAAATGAAAAGGCCTGTTGTAGAATTCTGTGGGGTGGAGGGGAATGAACAGGAATTGGGCTCCCTGCACTTCTGCCTCCTCCCTTGACCTCTAGCCCAGCAGACGAACAAATTCCCTTTTGAGGTTGATTGTGGGATCTTAGGCTTGCAAAGAGAGAAACTTGCAGTCCTTCGACACCCTCCTCCTGCTCCTGGCACCTCCCCCAGCCCAGGCAGCAACATCACTAGGGGCTTGTTGCATAGCAACATCCAAGGAACAGACACTGGAGGACCCTATGAGCAAGGGCCAGCTGTCTTGGACAAGGCCTGATGGATGGCCTTGGATGTGGGCAGCAGGGTTTCATGAGGCTGCTCAGCATCCAGGCCTCTCTCCTCTGGTTCACATGGGACCCACTCCATGCCTGGTTCTAAGACTAAGATGGTCTCAGTGTAGCCGATCAGGTGTTCACACTATTTTCCATGGTCTTACTGACTGATGGGTACAACTCTGGCTCACTGAGAACTGGAAAGTCTATTTGCTGAAGTCTCAGAAAAATACCAGTAAGAGAGGCTATTTCCTCCCTCCTGCGGTTTCAGAAGAATCCAGGATGTTGGTGGTGTCCTTACATAAGAGAGACGTCAATAAAGAGCAGAGACAAAAATGGAGGGCAGGGAAGAATGAACATGGGGCTTCAAGGAACATCAAACCAATCTATAGATCCAGGTGAAGGCACCAGTGTTTCAGTCGTATGAACAAATAAAAAAAAAAAAAGAACCATTTCCACACATTTTATGTGGATTAAGTTCCCCGTCTTACTGCCTGGTGTCCCAACTGTTACATGTGTGCTATCAAATTCCCACGGCAATTCCCTTTCATTGTCTTTATAGCTGCAGGAGATGGAGGTGGACCGTGCAGAGGAGTGTCCTTGATGGCTGTCTCCCTTTCTCGACAAGAGCAAATGGGAAAGCCAGAACTGTGAAGGAGAGCAATGGGAATGGAAATGAGTAGAGGTGGCAGCTGAGTTGCAGCGGGCAGGAGACAAGCTTCACTCACAGACTCTTTCTAGAGGAAAGAGTCTTCACTCTTTCTAGTTCCGTTTCAGGAGACTGACCCTCCCACCAAGTGCTTTCCTGTGACGGTTCTATTAATGGGATGGAGACCACTTTATCAGTCTGGCTGTCTACTCCAGATCAGGCTAGTGTCTCAGAAAGGTGAAGGAAGAAAGAGAGAGAGAGAGAGAGAGAGAGAGAGAGAGAGANGAGAGAGAGAGAGAGAGAGACAGAGACAGAGACAGAGACAGAGACAGAGACAGAGACAGAAACAGAAACAGAAACAGAAACAGAAACAGAAACAGAAACAGAAACAGAAACAGAAACAGAAACAGAAACAGAAACAGAAACAGAGAGGGGGTGTGGGGGAGGAGGGATAAAGGAGAGAAGGATGGAGGGAGATAGGTAGAATGATTTCTTAAGTCAGCAGGTCTCAGCATCAACTACAGTGTGAATCATGGCAGGGTTCTTCCTCCCCAGAGTCTGGTTTAATTCATCAATGGTGGGAGATCTTCCTCATCAAAGTGTGTCCCTGCCTCACCATCACCAGGAGCTACTTGACCAACCTTTGGTCCAGCCCAGGCCTGCTGAATTTGAACTTTGTTGGCGAGCAGGTTCCTCTGAATTGAGACCTGGAAGACAAACACAATTTACAAGCAAAAGCTGACAAGATTCTGGGAATGCCTGAACTCCCCCACCCCCGACCCCCACAGATTTAGAGAAGCCCTGAAAGGCAGCCGTGGACAGAGACTCTGAGCAGTTGAGCCCCAGAGAGATCTTTTAGACCCGTAGAGCTGTCTGCAAGTTGTGCAGAGGGATCCAGGCTGCATCTTTGGTGAGCCACCCAGATTGGACTGGGCTTTCCAGTGATGAAGCTGCTTTTGAGTTTTCCATGATCCGTATGTGCAATCTTTTACCCCACTCCTGTTACTAACTGTGATGGCTTGAATATGCTTGGCCCAGGGAGTGGCACTATTAGGAGGTGTGGCCTTGTTGGAGTGGGTGTGGCCTTGTTGGAGTAGGTGTGTCACTGTGAGCATGAATTTTAAGAACTTCATGCTTGCTGCCTGGAGTTCAGTCTTCTGATTGCCTTCAGAACAAGATGTAGAACTCTCAGCTCTTCCTACACCATGCTTGCCTAGATGCTGCCATGTCCCTGCCTTGATGATACCTGAACCTCTGAACCTGCAAGCCAGCCCCAGTTAAATGTTATCCTTATAAGAGTTGCCTTGGTCATGGCATCTGTTCACAGCAGTAAAACCCTAACTAAGACTGTAACCCCAATAAAAACGTATTGGTTCATCAAGTTGGGCATTGGTACAACCATTACTTGGGTCTATTGTGGGTTCCCTTCCTGGAATGACTAGTGCTGTGCATGTGTGCGTGCATGCGCGTGTGTGTGTGTGTGTGTGTGTGTGTGTGTGTGTTCTCCCCAGGAAACATCTGTCATACAATAAATCTGCAGGTGCCTAGAAGAGTCACGCACACATTCAAGTTCAAGGAGTGAGATGCAGCGACGCCCACAAACCAGCTCCAGCTCTGGGGATACAGAAGGTAGGATTCTGAACCATGCAGAATTTGTGATGGGTCTATGTGTGTCTGCCCCCTCCCCCCAAACAAAGAGAAGAGGACCATTTCTAGAACAATTTCACACCCTCATGGCCTCTCTTTCTCTTTTGCAGCTGCTTTCCAACTTGGCTCACTGTCCTGTGCAATGGGCACTTTAAGTTACTCACGAAGGGGGCAGCCCAGAGTCACTACCCCAGGCAGCACTGTGTTTCAGAATAACTGCAGTTTTTTGAAGGGTGCGACTACCCTGGGATTGGGCACAGGCAGCACGCCCCTCCCACCCAGCTGATGTCAGTGGTCAGTGAGACTGTCAATCACCCGGGGGATTCTGCTTCAGTTGAAGCCAGGACCCCACCCCTCCCAACTAGACGGGGGGGGGGGGGCCCTCTGCTCTGAGTATGGACTTGAGGATGCCTTTGATCTGACAGATGATGTCAGAAGACCCAGCAGGGTGTGCCCGTGTGCTAAGAGCACTCTCCCACGTGGCCTCATTTCATTTCAACAAAACTGTAAGATGCAATCGTGAAAAATTACACCATTTTGCACCTGAGGTCCGGAACTCCCTGGAACATCACAGCTGAGTTCCCAGATCGGCCTGAGCACCGAAATTACCTGGGGACCTTTTCAAAAATGCACTCCAGGGAAGAGTTCCGTTCGGCGGGTGGGTTGAGGATATTTATTTTTGAAAAGGTCCTCACATAATTACAGTGTAACAGACTCGTGTTCTGACCTGCGTTGGAGGATTTCTGACTAAAATGTCACTGCCTGTCGAAAGCAGACAGAGAAATTCTTTTCTCTACTTCCCGTCTTAAGTCTTTACGTTTTTGACACCAAGCCCGACGCCTGCCTATAAGCAAAGAGCTTGTGATAGTTACCGGCTCGAAATGAATTGAGCTATGACTGGTGGATGGATGTTTGCACACACTGCAGGGGATGAGGAGGAAGGAGGGAGGAGGGAGATAAGATCCACTAGGAGCACTTAGATTTGAGCTTCTGCCCAGACACTCGCAGTAAGTGGCAACCTCCGAAGCATTCTTTTAAATTTCATGGCTCCAAAATAATGGGTGAGCTCTCAGCAGCGGGCAGCAGAACGCCCAATTCAAATACTCAGGATATGTAGCAAAAACCCTTGCCAGTTTGTGCACGAAGCCAGCAGAGTCCAAGAGGATGGAGGGGCTGATTGTGCTGAAACCAACTGGAAGTTACCACCTGCTTACAGAAAACAACTTCCTAGGGCTCATTTTAAACATCAGCCTGCATGTCAGTCACCCAGGCTCTTGTCCCCACCGCCTTCTTTCAGCCCTGTCTCCTTTCATCCATCTCCTGCATCCCTCACTGCGTTTCCTAGGGCCTGAGGACATTCTTTTCAAGGCTCTGCCCCCACTTCCACCCCTCTCAAGATACAATCTTCAGGTACTTTGTGACCAAGACTTACCCTCGCACCATCAAGAATACAGGATTAACCTGTGGCAAGTGTGTGCAGCTCGGGGAGCAAGGCAATTGCCCCACAAGTACAAGGCCCTATTAGAACAGTACACACCTATAACCTCAACACTGGGGTGACAGACAGGAAGATCCCTAGGGCTTTCCCGTCCGCCAATCTAGATGGATTGGTAACTGCCAGGTTCAGTCAAAGAGCCTGTCTCATAAAAGGCAAGGTGGGCACTGATTGAAGAAGATGTTGATATATACCTCTAGCTTTTAAATGCACATAAGTGTACACACACACATACAAGATTCTACAAAATCTGACTCCAGGCTTCCTGCCTCATTACCTGTGTTCTCCCTGTCATGATAACACTAGACATTGATGTCACCACTGGCATCCACCTTCCCACCTGCCTACCTATGAACTTGACACTGGTCCATTTTTGACTCAGACATCCACACGGGATGCTGTTCTCTTCTTCAGAACCTTGCTCCCCTGTCGCTCTTCAAGAATATCTGTAGCACCTTCACACTAACTATATGTTCTCCCTCATATTAGGAATATAGGTTTATATCTATAACTATAGATAGGTGTGAGAGGATGTGGGAAGGAAGGAAAAAGTAAAGAGAAGTGTGTAGAGGATTTTTCACAGGCAGAATACAGATGCCACATACTCTATCATGTGTGGGCCACAGATTCAAGTGAAATATGTGTGTGTGTGTATAGATATTCATATATACGAGTGTGTTTATATGCCATACATAGTATGTACACATATATAATGTATGTATATGTGATACAGTATTATATATAATATATAACATAATATATATGTATGTACATATTATATAAACAATATAATCATCATATATGATATACATGTGATACAATATTTTATATATATTGCATATATGTACCATATATCATATGTACACATATTATATTATATATATAATATATGCTTATATGATATATATATGATACAATATGATATATTATATATAAATAGATATATAGTATAGATGTAGATATACATATAGATATAGTATAGATATACATGTACATATATATCATATACATATACATATACATGTGCACATACATGGAAGAATATATATATATATATTAGTGACTGGGCCAAAGTGAGGCAGTGGACTGTTCTGGAAGGTAAATATCCACAAAGCACAATGACTTATATGCAGCATGTCATAAAGAATCCACCACTTTTTTGCACTCACTACAAAACAAACATTTTGAACTTGAAAACAATAGTGCCTTGCCATTGCTCTCACCATCTCAGACACCATCTTGTTCTCCTTTACATTATCAGCATCTCCTGATGATTAACCATACATACACAGTGCACATTCGCACCTTTGTTTTTGCAGTGTCTCCAACCCACGCATGCACACTGTCTCCAACTCACGCATGCACACTTCAAGCTGCCTTTTAGCCCCTGCATCCCTTGTGCTTCAAGCCATGTCTGAGGTGAAGCAGATACTCAATCCGGTTGCTAAATAAATGGATGAATTGTCTGCTCCTGATCAGCCCAGTTACGTATTAATCTGGATTAGCAGAACCGTGCTCTATCTGTTAGTGTGGCTATCATTAGCTTGGTGCCTCACTTTTCAACAAACAATTTCAACAAATGCTTGTCCCATAAATCTTGTTAAGAAAATAATGATCCATTTCCACCAGGGAAATATATATATATACTTGGTTCCATTTTCATTAAATAGTCATAATGCTTATGGAAAGGAATACAGGGATATGCCCCCAAAAGGAAAATGAAATTTCTTTTATTATAAAATGGTAGCTCAAGTTTCATTTCTTCTTCAGCTAGATGGTCCATCCTTGTCTTTCTGAGGCATTTCTATAATAACTAAATAGAAAAAAGACTTAACACCTACTTAGGGGCAAATAAGCAGAACCCTAAGCAACTAGTCCTCTGGGCGATGTCACCTCAGTCCTACCCCTTAGCAAGTCACAGACACGCCCACGAAACACCTCTTCTTCAGACAGAAGGGCGGTAGGGCTCCAAGGTCCGTGTCACTGCTTAGGGTCTTGCAAACCGCAATGGCAGACACTTCTGGGTTGGTGGACTGATGAGCTAGTGAGTCCTTTGTAGTGCATCACTGACTGTGCCTCCTCAGGCAAGATATCTGCATCTCACGTCTCATCTCTGAGGGGTGTCGAGTCCTGGGACTCTGAAGCCTGTAGAGAGGCAAATGGAAGGACCCGTGGTTCACCTTGGGTTTCTCTGGACTCCTAAGTCACCACCCACGGAATCTATGCAAGACCTCATGTCGCAGGACACCATTCTGGGGTGACTAAAAGCAAGAGACAGAGCCATATACACACCTCCACTCTCCTCTTTCGGGTCTCCTCTAGACAACCAAGCCTTTCCCACAAGCCACTCCAATGCCTCCGACAAACACATTCGTGCCTCCGGCAGGACAGGACAGGCTTCACTGACATCCTGACAATTTCCCTTTAAAAGTGAAAGTGCTTCTGGGAGTCTGTGATATTTTACCCAAATCTGAGCTTAATGCTGCAGACCCAGGCTGCCCAGAGATAGAGGAGCTGGCTCATTAACCCCACCTAATGTCTCCTACCACAGACTCAGGGAAGAAGGCTCATTGAGTAGTCATCACACGAGACCTCCATTAGCCTCCTTCTGCCTACATGACCTCAGTTTCCCCATCTGTAAACCATGATGCCTGGACAGAGAAGCAGATTAGCCTGGGTTTTACATACATCCTCTGGCTCTACCCTTCTCTTTGAAATTTGAAAGAAATTCGTCCGGACTTTAATCTTGTAAGTGGTCGGTGACCCAGGCTTCTTCCTATTATTTTGGGGACCTCTGAGGGCTGGCAAAGGGGGTCCCTGTTTCTCTAGTTTGGGGTATTTGCCCTGTTAGTTGGTGTAGATTGTAAATCATCAGATCAGCACCCCACATTTTCCTTCCTGTTTCCATATTGTGTCTTCCTATTCCGGTTCCTACTCCTGGCCCTTGACTCCCCCAAAATACCACAACAGGAGTCTCACTCTGACTGTGAAGCGGACTCTATTGTCGGCATGAGTGTGCAAGCTGGGCCCTGCAGTAAAGCAATGTGCTTAAAGTTAGAAGTGAAGTAGCCCAGGCTTTGGCGTCTTTACACATCTCTCTCATCAGGAATCTCCCCCACCGCACCCTTTCTCCCTCAGGCTCCTTGGTCTTCCTCTTGCTGATTCACATCTTTGATTTTTCATGATTTTTTATAGAATTGCTTTCCTTTCACTTTATCTAGCGATTTTCTAATGGCTTACATTCTTTGGCTCCATAGTTTAGCACCTAAAGCAGCCTACGTAATATATCTATATCTAAGACAAGGATACATTTTAATAGAACTTCTGATACCAATGGTTGACAGTGTTCCTCTATTTCTGTGCCTGGAACAGACATCACTAATCAATCACACCACTCTTTGCCATTGATGGGCTATCTCCCCCAACAGACACTGCCAATTGATAATAGCTGTCTTGACGTATGTAATCTCGTTGAATCTCAGACCCCTGATGATATCACTTTCCTTCTCATTTTGACTTACTAACATCATTATAAAAATAACATCCTTTATAAATTCTAACGAAGGTATTATTATTCACTTACTTGGAAAAAGTGCAGATGGGGCTGGAGAGAAAAGTGCTCGCTATGCAAGTCTGAGGATCAGAGTTTAGAGCCCCAGAGCCCAGGTATGGGGGCGATCTGCAATCCCAGCCTGAGGGAGGCAAAGGTAGAAAGTCCTCAGATCAAGCTAGCTGGCCAGGCTAGATGGAGGATGAGCTCTGGGTTCAGTGTAAGAGGCGACCTCAGTGTGTACAAGGTGGAGAACAATCAAGGAAGACACCTGGTGCCTGCCTGTGGTCTCCACATGCATGTACATACCCATGAATGTGCACCTGAACACATAGATGCACCTGTAAACATACATGTACACATGCACAAATACCACACACACACATAAATATAAGCCGAGAGAGAGAGAGAGAGAGAGAGAGAGAGAGAGAGAGAGAGAGAGAGAGAGATAAATGAATAGAAATGAGAAGTGTGGATCATCAGGACAGGACTTAGCCTTCACTAAGGCTCCCCCCCCCCCACTTTTGGCTCTAACACTCTGCCACAGATTCTAATGTAGCCTGTGTTTGATCACACCTTTGGATTATAATGGGAAAGGTTCTGTTTATGTAACAATATCTTGGCTGGTCTCCCTAATCCTCCTTGCCTTGCCTTCCTCCCACTTGACTCTGAAGGCTCAGCCTACATGTGACTCTCCCCCAAGCAGTCATGTCTGACATCCTCTGTCAGTGACTAGCCTCAGCCCCTCTAGATGCCCCAGTAGAGAACCAAGCGCATCTCTTTACAGCCTGTTATCCTCATTTCCGTTATGTAACTTTGTTACGACCTGCATCCCAACTGAATTCCAGTCCTAGCAACAGCTGAACCTCCACACAGTAGGTGCTTAGTAAATGGTCACTAAATGATGGGTTGATGCTTGGCTCCTGAATAGTTGCCTTCTAGGGAGTTTGAGAGACCTAAGCTTAGCAAACTGCCTGGCACATAGGAAGTGCTCATAAAGAAGAGCAATAATGTTGCTACTGGAGGACTGTTTGACCTCTACTTACATTGCCACATTTAATCCTCATAAGAACATATGCAAAGACACTGTGATTGTTCCCAGGGGAGAGATGAGGATATTGAGGCTCTGAGAAGAGAGCTCGTTTAGTGTTGAGTGACAGCTGAGATAGGCTCACTGATCCTCTACCCATGAGCAGGGATGATCCATTAGCACCGGAACTTGAAGCTGATATGGTTTCCCGGCAGAGGGAAGTCAGATGTGACAGAACCAGGACTCAGAACCTTGGTGTTCACCAAGCTCCAGTCCTTCTCTGGCCATTGGTGGTACCCACAGCCTTGGCAAAGGAGGAAACGTTGCATTCTCAGTCTCCATGAACCTCCATACCCCAAGTGGGAGAAGTGTGGCCTCTGGGTGTTACGGATGAAGCAAAAATCTCACAAGTGAAATACTCAGTGTGCTGCTGAAATGACGAGGCTGTACCTCAGAAAAACTGAGGGCAAAAATCACACAGAAGAATGCACACAATATAACACACACACACACACACACACACACACACACACACACGATATTAATTAAAAACAAGAGAAAAATATTTCTGTCCCATGAGTGTCTTAGGATTTTACTGCTATGAACAGGCACCGTGACCAAGGCAACTCTTATAAGGACAACATTTAATTGGGGCTGGCTTACAGGTTCAGAGGTTCAGTCCATTATGATGAAGGTGGGAGCAGGGCAGCATCCAGGCAGGCATGGTGCTATAGGAGCTGAGATTTCTACATCTTCACTTGAAGGTTGTTAGCAGAAGACTGATTTCCAGGCAGCTAGGATGAGGGTCTTAAGACCATGTCCACAGTGACACACCTACTTCAAGAAGGTCACACCTCCTAATAGTGCCACTCCCTGGGACAAGCATATACAAACCATCACAACGAGTATATGTGTTTATGGGAGAACAGAAATTATTGCCAGAAAACAAAGAGGAAATTATTGGAGACAACCAATTGTTCAAACTGCCTAAGGTCTGAAAACAGACTGAGCAAACAGATTCAGCTAGGAGTGTTGTGCTCATGAACCCAGAGAAAAGAACCATTTCCTATGCATGCTTAACTCGCAGTGATTTACACAGCATATGATCAAAGAAGAACTCCTTACCCACAGACAGACTGGCCAGGTACCAGCCATTTGGCCCACCTATCAGGACAGTTCTGTCGGTGTTGTTCCTGGGGGGGGGGGTCTGTGGTTAATGTCATGACCCAGGAAGATGCTGTTTATTTTTGATGAAGCTATCCCAGGGCTGTAAAAGGAGCAGTGATCAAGTGAAGCTCAGGGAGAACCACAAGACATCTCTGTGCTCAGTGACTAAGGCATACCTGGCAGCAGGCTTCCTATAGACTCCACCACCTCTCGCTGCCGCTTTAAGAAATAGGTTCAATCTGGAATCTAGCACAAAGTGCGGGCAGGTTCAAGCTTCACCAAGAAAGTCCTCATGACTAAAGGAAAGCCAGCACCACGGACCGTGCACCAGATCTTTGAAGACTTGTTCAGGATTTATTGAACATCTACTGTGATACAGCAAATTGAGCATACTGTGGTTTCATCTCTCCACACTGGACAGAAAGTGCCTTTCTGGGGACCAAATTATTTCCTTCAGTGGTAGGGAGTAGGAGGAAAATCAAGTGACTTTCCAGTGTTGTTTCCTTCTGCCACAGACTAAAGATACAGAGGGTACAAAGGTTGGGAAAGAATCTCAAGATCAGTCATGTTGAGGACTAACAAAGACCCAGTTCACCCAGAGCACTGGAGTTCAACCTGAAAACCACTGCCTCCTAGAGGGCTGCCATGGTATTGCAAGCCAAATGTCTTCTCCCTAGTATAGCTTTTTCACAGCGCTCTAGACCTACTTACAGGATGTTGAACCACACTCTTCTGAAAAAAGAACAAAGTCCATGCACTTCATGGTGCTTAATCAAACAGTCTTACATTGCTTGCCAGGAGCCTGGTTTTGCTGGGGAGACCATACTAATTCGGATGCATGACAGACTCAGGCTAGCAAGGATGAAAGAAAAGAAGTGAAAAATGAGAGAAGATGAAAATGCCAGAGACCCTCTCAGGACCAGGGCTGGTCTGTGATAGGTTCTTTACTAGGATTCATAAACATGAGAATTTTTAATAGAACTAAATTTATTTGATTACTACAGTGATTTTTTACTGTGAAATGATACACTTCTTTTTCTTCACCTCTTGCATGTTTAAATCAGTCTCTTCTATGAAATGGTGGCGTTGACAAAAACTGTTCCTTTCAAGGACATCTTGGCAAATTCAAAAGTTGGCCACATCTCTGTTGGAACTCTCCTTTTATCCTTTCTTTGTGAATGTCACTGGTTCACAGACTGTCCAAATCAGGTGGCCAGTGCTATAAATGAGGACCAGGCAGAAAAAGTTCTATGCCAGCCCAGCAAGGGGCCAGACAACTTTTTTCTACTTGAGAAGAATCAGAAAAAAGAAAAAAAAAAGATTTCAATGGTGCTGACATTTGGGTTGAGCTTTTAAAGATGAATACACTTTTGTACATATAGAGATGAAGGTGAATTTGAGATGTCATGCCACGTAGAAGATGCAAACAGAACAAAGGGATATCTCAAAATCAGACAAGCTCAGAAGCAGTAAAGGTCTACATTAACCAGAGTGGTGAATTCTAACCCGGGAACCATCGCCTCCTAGAGGGATATAGAGGTATTGCAAGGTAAAGATAGAATCTTATCCTGAGAACAGCTACCTGTCAATCGTTCTAATCACTTATCTGCATTCCTGAGTTTAAAGATGTAATGATCATCTTTGAAACAGTGACTGCTAATAGGGGACTCAGGATTTTTAAAGCCAAAAAGAGACAATTATACCCATTCTTTAACTGTGTGTTGCAAGCCTATTGTATGTCAGCCACTGTGGGAAACACCTACCTGGTTGAACAATAACTGGAGCAGGGACACCATTGAGATGGTAGTTGTCACCTAGACAAGGAGTACAAGCGAGACAGGCTAGAAGAGTGGCAAAGAAAGAGCAGAAGAAATGACATGGGATATGATTAAATGAATAAACCTGATTTGTTGATGGATTTGATGGCTAGTGGTTTAAAGGAAGGTAAAAGATTAAAAATTACTTTGGGGATTTGGCCCAGACGATTAGATTGATGACAATAACACTCTCTTGACTTCTTTTCCTGTGGTTGTGATAGAATAACCCTGAACAGGTGATATCGAAGGAAGGGTGTGGCCATCACAATTCTAAAGTTGTAGGGAAGGTGTGGTAACAAGAACAGGAGACAGCTGGTCTGATCACACCCACAGTCAAGAAGCAGAGAGTGCTCTATGCTTGCTGCTGTTTGGCCATCTTTCTCAATTACGCAGCCCAGGATGCCAGCCAGGGGATAGTGCCGCCCACAGTGGGTAAGTCTTCCCAACTCAATTAATGTAATCAAGGTACTCCCTCCCAGGCACGCACAGAGGCACATCTCTATGGTGATTCTAGATTCTGTTGATGTGAAAATTAGTGTTGACCATTACAAACACGATGAGAAAGGGTTAAATGGTATTCAAAGCAGCATGGCAACCCTGATAGTGCGTGAGGGAGTCCTGAAAACAACTCACATCAGAAGAAAATAGGGAGGACCAGAAGTGTCAAGGAAAGAAGTCTAGACATTCATTTGAGAAAGACGTAGTGAGCATCAAGGTACAAAGAATAATTTATGAATTATGATACACATTCTGTCTTGGAACAGAAGCATAATAGGATAGGTTCTAGTGAAAGAGTGGGATTCTTGAAATATCAAAATCCAGGAGGAACGTGGAAGTCTCCTAATGGACACTGGAGTGATGCTTCTGTAAATTTTTTGTTGTGGTTGAGAGTTCAATGACGGCAGCTCGTAAAAACAGATGTGCCCACCCTTGCTCAGTTGCACCTCCCTTCAGCATCCTTCACCATAGCAGTGGAAAAGGACGAGCAGGATGCAGCTAATCTTGATCCACTTTATTAGCCAAAGGTCTGCACACTGTCAGCGGTGCTCACATATGCCCTAGAGACGGCCCTCAGTCAGACAGGGCTCATCTCACCCAGAGTCTCACCTCTCTCCCAATACATCCCACATCTAACAACCAACTGGCCCAGAGCTAGTAAGGTGTGGCCTACTTTAATATAGGATGCTGTTGCATCATCCTTACGCCAGGGCTCCCCATGGGGTCAGGCCATGGTCATCAATGAATCATACAGACGTCATTCACTCCCATCTCATGCCTTCTCCCCTTTCCTATCTCCCTCCCTGTTATGGTTTCTATATGTTCCACCCAGGAAGTGGCACTATTAGAAAGTGTGGCCCCTGTTAGGGTAGGAGTGGTCCTGTTGGGGTAGGTGTAATCTTGTTGTAATGGCATGGCCTTGTTTTAATGGGTGTGGCCTTGTTGGGTGGGTGTGGCCTTGTTGGAGTAGGTATGTCACTGTGGGTGTGGGCTTTAAGACCCTGGCAGCCAGTCTTCAGACAGCAGTCTTCAGATGAAGATGTAGAACTCTCAGCTCTTCCTGCACCATGCCTGCCTGGATGCTGCCATGTTCCTGCCTTGATGATAATGGATGGAACCTCTGAACCTGTAATCCAGCCTCAATTAAATCTTGTCCTTATAGGAGTTGCCTTGGTCATAGTGTCTGTTCATAGCAGTAAAACACTCTCCCTTTCTCCTGCCTCCCCTCTTCTCACCTCAATGCATCAAGTTCATGGGAATTCTAGTGCCTGTCACACTCTTGTCCTATGGAGCCCAATCTGAAATACAACATGGCCTCCGACCCTGAAACCCAGTGTTATCAGCAATATTAGTTCATGTTTTTATCACCTGCTACATACCAGAATATCTGTTTATATATGCCTTTTCCTATGACCTCAAAGGCTAAGTGCCACCATTGCCAACCCATAGAAGAAAACATCAGTGCTCTGAGAAGTGATGGTGTGGAACATCTGTATCAAGTTTCCTCTACTCTCAGATGGAGATGTGGTCACCCCAGGGGATGCACCCTTCTTTCTGCACAATGATCCTGCCCCTCCATTGCTCACATTCTTAGGGCTCTCCTCCACTTCTAGGACCCACTCACCAGCCAAGGCCAATGGGGCCAATTAGGTGACTTTCACAGCACAGGACCTCCTAAGGCAGAAAATTCAGTTTGTTCCAATCTGTTTTGGTTTTCTTTCAAAATTTCCTTTTTAAAAATAAAATAAAATAAAATAAAATAAAATAAATGGCCATAAGCACTTTAGACCTCCCAAGACAGCTCCCTCCACCTGTTTCTAGCATCTTCAGTAAGGTATGTGTGCAGAGAGAAACACAGGGATCTTACAACCTTCTCCGTAAAGTCCTCACAATGAGTGATGAAACACAAATCTAGTTTTACAACTACGGAGGCTTCTCTCTGCAAAGAACTAAGCCTCATGGTGGTAGGAGCGAAGGCTCTGTGTCCCTAAATCTCAGAAAGATGGGGTGCAAGAGACGGGTGGTGATCTGGAAGGAAGAAAAGGACCAGGTAAGTGTGGTAATGGAAGAGGAGTGGAGACTGAAAAGCAAACATGGGTGCTCACCATGGGCTGCTCCTCTGCCTGGAATCTCATCTCCCTTTCTAGGGCTATTGACCTCTTATTTATGCTTCAACACCCAGTTCAAATGTCATCAGTTTACAAACATTTACAAGAGTTTCCCAACTGCTACCCACAGCCCTACATAGCCCAGACTGTGTGCCAGGGCTTAAGGGCTCATTCTGTGATATAACTCAGGGTCATGTCCCCCTGTATCAGCTCCTTTTTCTGTCACAGTAGTAAAATCCTCCAATGAAATCATCTCAAGGGATAAAGGAGACATTTAGGCCAGCAGTCCTCCAACTGTGGGTCATGACCTCTTTGGGGGTCACGTGGCTCTTTCATGGGACTCATCCAAGACCATTAAAAACACAAATATTTATGTTACAATTGATAACAGTAGCAAAATTCCAGTTACGAAGTAGCAATGAAAGTAAGTGTGGTTGGGGGGTTACCACAACAGGAGGAACTGTACTAAAGGGTCTCAGCATTGGGAAGGTTGGGAACCACTAACTTAGGCTCACAGTCATCTTGGCAGGGCAGCCAGGGCAACAGGATCATGAAGCAGCTGATCACACTGCATCACATCTGCAGTCATGAGGCAGAGAGTGGTAAAGTCCAGTGTTTGGCTCTCTTACCCCTTTTAATTCAGCCTACGACCCCAGTTGGTGATGCCCATGTTTGGGGTGGGTCTCAATTGAACCTAATCTAGATAATCCCTTAAGCGGTACCCAGGAGCTGTCTAGATCCTGTCAAACTGACAAGCAATGTTGATTAGCACATTTCACTTGTTAGTTTGTATCGCATCACTTGTTAGCTTTGTAACTTTGTCCTATGACATCTCTACACCTAAGGGTTCTTCGTCTTGGGTGGGGTATCAGGGGCTCAGCACCGTGTATGGTGTGATGATCCATCCTCAATGAACTGATAATAATGTTCCTCTACTGTTACTGCAATATCTATAGCATGGCTCCTCCAGTGTCCTTCCTAATTAGTACTTTCTCCTCGATAGCCTCGCATTAATTAACTTGCCTGTGTGTCTGGCTTCTTTAGCTCCACTACAAGACCCCTGGGGAAAGAGGACCTATTGCTCACATACACATCCCACACAGCCGGAAGAATGGTGCCAGACACATAATACATTCTCAAATATTTACAGAATAAATTCTTAAAGCTTTGGTTACAATATAGATGCTTGTTTTGATTGGCAACAGAACAGATGTCACTTTTATTTACACTCTTGTTTCTAAGACTAATTGATGTGGGTCTTATAATCATAAAAGCCCCTTTAAACTCTGCCCTAATAATGGCAGCAGCCATCAATTAAACAAACCATTAGATGTATCAACAACCTATTAATCTACTCTTCGTGGAGGGAGGTTGGTTGGTTTTCAGTTGTCTGGCTGTGCAATTGAATTGGTTTCAGACCCTCCATCAAGACGGCTTACTCTGTATAATGAGGAATGGGGAAGGGGGGGGCAGGTCTAGGGAAATTGTTCAGTGGGAAAGAGATTTTGCTGCACTAGAGTGGGGACACACACTTTAGAATCTGCGCATGGCAAAGAATAAGCTTGTACCCCAGTGCTAGATAGGGTTGGAGGAAGACAAGGCCCCTGAAGCTTGTTAGCGGGGTTAGCCTGGTTTCATGTTCACACCCTGTCTCTAGGGAGTAAGGTGGGCATAGTACTAAGCTGACCCCTAATGGCTTATTATTACACTCAAAGATTCATCCATCTGTTGGGCAGCAGGCATGGGGGAGTAGAGGAAGTGGAAGAAAACCCGTGTCCCGACAGAGTTCTGGAGCTCTGGGCAAGCAGACGCAGAGGACTGCCATGCACTCTCCATGTGACCCCCAAGTGGGTGTCTGACTGTGTGAAGCTACAGACCCAGTCCTCAGGGGGTGGACAGGGGGCAGTTCAAGGTCTCTGGGCCTCACCGAGGTCAGAGATAACAGGTTCTCAGTCTCGGACATTCCAGATGCCGATGTATGTTGAGGAAGAGCTGAGAACAAAGTGGGCCCCCCCCCCTCCATGGGCAGCTCGGCCAGCCTCGGGGCCAAAGGGAAGAAGCAGGGGTGCTGGGTGGTTCCCACAGAGGTGAGAATCCTTGGTCAGGTCCATGGCTAGAGTGCAGGAAGGCCTTCTGGTGGGGGGTTAGACACGGTTCTTTAGGGGAAAGCCTGTCTCATCATTCAAGCACGGCAGGCCTAGATGAATAGAGACAGTCTTTGGTTTTAGAGCTTTGTTGTAGAAAGGCAGAGAGAAGGAGAGAAGGGGGAAAAAGAGAGAGGTCAGCCATGGCCACGTGGAGGGAAGGGGGGACAAGATGGGGAAAGGAGAGCTAGAAATGAGAGTAAGAAAGGTGAGAGCTTAAGAGGGAGAGGAGGGGCCAAGCAGCCCCTTTATAGTGGGCGGGGCTATCTTGCAGTTGCAGGGTAGCTGTGGGGAGGAGCATACCTGACTATCATCAGGTAACTGTGAGGACGGAGTCTAGTTAGAATGCCAGGAGCTTGGACCTTTGTCTGCATGACTGACAGTCACAGAATTATGGAGTTGGGAGCTCTGTGGTGTCAGGCACCTGTCTCTGGGGATGTGGCTCACTGCTCCACCCCTTGTAGAGTTTTCTACTGGGTCTCTGGAGCAAGCCTCGCTCAACCAAAATAGATGCCTTTCATGGTCCCACATCCACCCAACTTTAATCTCGTTATAGAAGCTTCTAGTTGTTCTAGTGATTAACACAGAGACCACCAGTAGTCAATGGGCAGAGAATAGATTACCCAGTGGGACATAATCACATCCCTCTTCCTAGGGCTCAGGGATCATTGTGGAAGATTGGGTGGAAAGAGTGGGTGAGCCAGAGGTGATGGATGATTATAAAGAAGCTTCTAGACACAGCAGGGCAGCTATGTATGAGCACACAGCATTGGGACACCATGCACAAAGCCTGTACATGCTTAAGCCAGACCAAATCCCAACATGGAATGTGTATGTGGGCACAAAGCCTGATGCTAGCTGAGGAGTTGTGGGCCATTGCTAGTTGCTGGGGGAGGAAGGGTTGAGTTTTAGCCATTTATCCAAGAACTTTCGGGCAGCACAAATTAGATTTTATTGTGAGAGAGCTGGAGAGAGAGGGAGAGAGAGGGAGGGAGAGAGAGAGAGAGAGAGAGAGAGAGAGAGAGAGAGAGAGGACATAATATTGAGTCAGATGGGGAAAGGGTGGAGTTGGGAGAAGTTGGGGAAGGAACAAATATTTTCACAATGTGTTAAATGAAATTTATTAATTTTTAAAGGAATAAAGTGGAGAGCATCCGAGCTGAACGCCTGAATCCTCCTCTGGGCTCACCACACTGTCAGACAGAGTAGCTCCATTCTAACAAGCAGAGTTCTCAGTCTCTACAGTACAAAGCTCACATCTCCTCCACTGTCTGGATATGAATGGTATCACATGTCTACATATGTCACAGGCACTCCCCCATCTCAAATACACATAGACACATACACAAATACAAACACCATATGCACATAAATACATATGTGCCACACACACTCACGCACATACAAATACATATATACTATACACACATACACACACATCTTCCACAAATATACACGTACTCATATATCACACACACATATATACATGTACTGCACACATACAAATGCACACATTCATAAATATGAATGTATATATATATATGAATATACCACACATATACACATATACCTCACACACATATACTACACACTCTCACATACAAATATAAACATTCACACATATATGATTATACCACACATGTACACATACTCCCATGCTACATAATACACATGCTCAAAGGCACACATTCACACAAACACACACGCGTATATTTTACATATACACATATACAGAGACACCACATATACTACACAATACACATATACAAATGCATACATTCACATATATATATATATATATACACTATATGTGTACACACATACATTCCAACATGCAAATGCACACATACATAAAGTGAAAAAAATGGCTGTGTCACTAACACAAATGTGAATGCAGATGATGAGACACATACCCTCATTGCACTCAGCTCCACACACATACAAACACACACACTTTGCTCCCACAGCCATTTTGATCATCTTCATGTCTGTATAACGGAGATAAACGCCCCACAGAGAGCTGTCATGAAGGGTAACTGGTAATCTGAAGACGAGTGTTGGAATTGAACTAGCCCAGCCTTTCCGCCTTCAAGACTCACTTCCTCCACTTTCACCATCAAGTATTCAACCTGACAACTACTTTCTAACTACCTACTATGCGCTTGGCACCAGAGGGGAAAGTATGGCAGAAATAACAGAGTGCCTACCCTCCTGGGGTTCATGGTCTGGGAGAGAAAGCAGACGGTGTATGGGACACCTTGATAACATGTCCTTCGAGAGACTATAAAGGGACAAAGAGGAGGGAGGAGACCCACCCTGGACTTGTATGGTTGGAGAGCCACCAAAAGCTTCCTCCAGACAGTCATGTGCAGGTTCCCATGTGACCATTGCTTAGCTCCCACCCACCCTCGGCCAGCGGCTTGGTGACAACAGACAGTAACCGCACTGAAGTCATCATTAGGGCATCTGTGGGAGTTCTGCATGATAGGCAGTGCCAGAGATGGCATCACACTGAGGGAGGGTATTAGTGCCCCAGACCTTCTGTTGCAAAATAGTCACACACCGTTATCCATAAAGGATCTGTTCCAAGACCCATGAGGATGCTTGGAACTATGGATCGTTCCAAAAGCTATGTGCACATGAAGGATTTGTCCTAAATGTATCTATGATAACGTTTTATACACAAAATGATCAGAATAGGAGGTTAATGAAAATTAAAGTAGGTTAATGTTCAAAAGAAAATGGATTGGTTATAACACCCAGCATTGTGAGTTATTTGAAACATTTTGGCTGTTAACATCCAGCATGTTGGGATCGTGGCTGATTGCAGGTAACTGGAATGGCAGAAAGAAAACCTGTGATTAAGGACCAACTTGAAAACCTCAAGCCAGGAGGCCTGAGGAACAGGAATTTATCATTTCACAGGTGCCTAAGGGCCGAATAAAACGAGGTGTCAGCGAGAGGTTATTCCTGAGAGCTTCGAGCGAACCCACCTCTCCCTTTCCCCTAGCTTCAGGCCATTTCCTGTCAACCTTGGCACCCCTGACTTATAGGAACAGTTGCCATATCTTGTTCTCATGCCTGCCAGTGTCGACAGCTGCATCCAAATTCCCCCCTCTCCTAATGACATCTGCATATTGTGCCAGATGCCACCCAAATCCTCCCCTCTCAGATCTTGTTGCATCTACAAAGACCCCATTCCCAAACACTCACACAGTCCCAGGCCCTGTGGAGTCAGAATTTGTTACATGGGGCTAGGAGAATGCCACCTGTGCTTGAGATGGAAGCATGATATGATGGTTCGTGTCTCCATAGGATCTAGAATCATCTATGAGACTAGGGTCTGCACACCAGTGAAGGAATATCTATGTTTAGCTAGCTTCTGACCATGTGAAGGGTTATCTTGATTAGGTTAAGTGAGATGGGAAAACCTCCCCACTATGGGTAGTATCATTCCCTGGGAAGACCTGTCCACTGTGGGTGGTGTCATTCCTTGGAAAAACCTGCCCATTGTGTGTAGTGTCATTCCCTGGGAAGACCTGCCCACTGTGGGTGATATCATTCCCTGGGTCAGGATCCTGGGCTAAGGAAATAGGAGAAACTAAGCTGAGCACAGTATGGGTTTGCTTCTTCTTGACTATAGATGTGATGTGATCAGTGCCTTCAGTGCCTGCTGCCTTGACTTCTCCACTTCGACACGGCCTGCTTCTCTAACTGTGATCCAGAATGAACCAGTTCTCTCAAGTAGTGAACCAGTTCTCTCAAGTATCTTTTGTCAGGAAAAGAAGCTAAAACACTCGAGGACATGAATTAAGATGCACAGAAACCTACATAAAACTCTACACATGTGCCTGTAATCTCAACACTCCTCTGGTCAGACGGGAGAATCTAGACACTCACAGGCCACCTAGCCTGGCACACATCAGGAATGAGTCCTTGTTTCAAAACAAGGCGGAGGGCTGTGAAGGACCCAAGATTGAACTCTGACCTCCACACCTATGCTATGGTCCGTGTACAACTTCTCCCACCCCACATTCCCCTCCCACACATAAATCATTTAGAAATATTTCATTATGGATGTAAGGGTAAATTTTCACCCCCATTGAACCTTGGCCCCTTGCTGCTGTACCTTTTCTCCACACTCCAAATGGTCCAGAAACAGCAGTGTTCTCCTTCTATACCTAGAAACAGAATCATGGAGTCCTACCCATTACCAGCACCAGCTGGCTGTGGTCACCTCCTCCTGGCCACTGAACTCAGCTCCTCCTCCAAGAACTCAGAATCTAGAACCCCAGCCACCCGCTTTGTCCCTCCAGTCCTATGCGTGATGAGCTGCTTTCTGTCTGTGGGGGTTGAGGGGACAGCCTCTGTGTTTGCCCAGTGATCTCTGGCCCATGGATTCACACCCATGTGTGTGATTCCTTCTCCTGGGGGCAGAGATGGGCTTCCTGCCTCATTCCTCACAGCAGAGGTGATGGGGTGTCATGGTGGAGACTGAATGAGGAGATTGACCTCAGCCTTGGCTTTTCTCTCTTGCTTGCTCACACTGCTGAAGATGCCAGTGGCCATGTTGGGAGTCATGGAGACACTCATGAACCAAGGAGCTACTCCACCCACAGCCAAAGACTTCAGTGCAAAAGCCCATGGGGAAGCTGGATCCTGACCATAACCATTGGAATGTTCTTGGAAGCAGATCCCTCCCTCAGTGGAACCTGACTTTGGAAGGGACCCCAGTTTCAGTTGGACCTGGTGATTGTCTTGTCAAACACCCTGAGACAGAGGACTCTGGCAAGCCACACCATCTACCTGGACAATGCAGATGTACTATGTAGCAAACTGTCCCCTTCTTCCTTCTGTCACCACCCTCCAGTAGATGTGGAACCAACTCCCTATATTCAATTCTGTTAAATTGACTTACATGATTTCCATTTTATGTGTGGGATGCCAGCTGTCTTAAGAAAGCATCTAAGCCTGAACCTAAGGACACTTGGGGGTGGGCAGCATGATCATATGGAAGTGTGTTTTAGAAATGGGCAGTGATGTATGCAAAGGTCTTGAAAACATTCACTCCTTAAAAATTGATTGAGTACCTACTATGTGCCAGGTCCAGTGCTAAGTGCTACCAATACAACTCCCTAAGAAAGGGAGGCCCTGGCCTTCTGGAGATTGCCTCAGCCTGACACCAGGAAGACAAATGCTCAGAGACCTCCACACAACAGACCTCAAGCACTTACTACAGCGTTTTTAATCTGGGCATGCTCACAGTACAAGTCTCTCAGCTACGGCTTCTCATTTGTAAAGGGAAGAGAAAAATGTCTTCCTCCCAAGAACTGCAAGGTCAAGAGGGTATGGAGGCTGGAAGCTCACAGGAGATTTCTACAGAAGAAAGAGTCCCGGTGCATTAAGACAGAGTCACTTCACTTGAACAAAGGCTCCCAAGCTAGAACAATCCACTACTCGCATCTGCCCAAGTGGCCAGCGGCCCTCTGCTGGCCCCCCCGGAGCCAGCTTTTACCAAGGCCTGGGTTAACAGGATCCAACGAAGAGCCTGTTGCTTCTGGCTCCAGCAAGCAGGTCGCTGGCCATTGATAAAACCCAGGCTGTAATACAAAGTGCAGCCTCCCGGAGGCCGCCCGCCCCATAAATCATCAGCCGGCAAGGGCTATTGAATTACCTCGGCAAGACAGATGACGCGGAGCTGGAAGGCCGCCTGATAAAGTTTCCCTCTAAATAATTCCATGTAGAAAGCTGGGTTGAGAAATGGAGTCTTTCTACCAGCTTGGCCCCGACCGTGCCACCTCTGCCAAATGCTTCTGAGATAAACACATTTCCTTGTGGGCTGCCAGGGTGTCTGCAATGAAAAAAAAACGAACACGCACCGCTGATCCCCACAGAGGCATCTACTTCCACCTGAGGCCCAAACAATGTTTTTGTGTAAGAATAATTTATTATTATTATCTGTGGTTCTAACGTAATAATAGCTACCATCACTCTTCATCATCTACTTCCCAAACTCAAACTAATTTGAAGATCAGGATATCGCTGGCCTTTGGATCCATATTGCCCATTGTGAGGTGCACAGGAATCATTTGAGAGCTGGGAAAATCAATGACTGATCACATCTGTGACTAAATAGTGATAATCACTACCCTCCATTAAGTATATTAAATGTGGTTTGGTAATGTGGGCAAAACACCCGAGCTCATTAAATCATGAAACAATTTCAGGATATGATTCTGTCACTCCCTTTATTTGATTGGTGAGAATATTAAATCTCAGAAACATGACATATCATATCATACTAGTATCATATGCTGGCAAGTGTCAGAGATGGGACTCAAACCCGTGTTCTTAACGGGAGTCAGCAAAGTTGTCCCTGCAATGATACAAGCAGTGAATCGTGTAAGCTTTGCAAGCCCTGTTGCCTCTGTTACAGCTACTTGCCTACATCCCAATAATGCCAAAGCAGCCATTGATGATCCAGAAGCCAGAGAATGTCATTGTGTATCAATAAAACTTTATTTACGCCAACAGGCAGAGGGCCAAATGGGACCCACGGTTTGTAGTATGAAAACCTCTGTGTGCACTGTGTTTCTCCTTCTACACATTTGTTTCCATATCAAATATGTGGTAGCTCTGCATGGGTGAACTTTACTTAATTTATTCATAATTCCTTTATTGTTTCCTGGAAGTACCAGGGGAAAACAGTGGCCTTGTTAGTTATGAAGCTAAGGCATGTCTTCTACTTCAGCCCTTCACTGGACTCACTTGACTCACTCTGTTTTTCATGAGTTTTGTGTGTAAAACAAGTGAATTTCTTAAAGATCTATTAGACATATTGTAGAGATTTTTGTAGAACAAGCATATTAATANATTGTAGAGATTTTTGTAGAACAAGCATATTAATATGAGTTTCGTTCCTGAAATACTGATAATTCTTTTAAAACCTTCCACAATTCTTGTTCAGAGCACTAAGTACAACTATCTGTATTCTTGACTCACTCTGTTTTTCATGAGTTTTGTGTGTAAAACAAGTGAATTTCTTAAAGATCTATTAGATATATTGATGCTATATTGGCCCATGATGCTACAGAAACAGCATGTCTCCACACCTCACTGACTTAGCATACAGCTCTTCAAGAGGTCGCAAGTGTAGCCCTCATCAATCATATTGGGGTCCTCAGAACTAACTGTAGCACCAGCTCCAGGACACCCAGCACCCACTTCTGGCTTCCGTGGGCATTAAATTCTTATGACATATGCACATATACACAGATGCATAGACACAGAGGTAAAAATAAATCTCCAGACAAGGCCATAGGGTGCACCGTGTGTGGGAGGGAAGCGTAAAACTCACAGGCAATCGAGAGTCTCTGGGTTTAGAACAAGTTACTAACAATTAATGAGTTGATCTGATCACCACCTCTCCAAGAGAGTTCCCCATCCCAGTGCAACATGGACCCAAGATGCTTCCAGTTGCAATGCTGCCGTATCGACATTCTGTCCTCTCTATCACGTATAGTGAGGAAAGGGGCCCTCTCAACTTTCTCATGACAAAAGCTGTAGAAGACATTAACACCAGCAGGGTATTGACCATCTTAACCCTGATGGGGGATGGGAAGGGCAAAGTATGTGAACATCAGTATTCATCAAACTGCTCAGGAAACATTGAGGGACTACCTCTTCTAATCAATACCATAAATATGACATCTATGTGAACAACATGTGTTTTCTCTGTTTATATTATGCTCACATTCTTAGGGAACAGTCACATGGTCCCATCCCTAGATGACAGAATGACAGAAGTATAGGGAGGTCAGTGACTACAGAGAGAAAGAGAGAGAGAGAGAGAGAGAGAGAGAGAGAGAGAGAGAGAGAGAGAGAGAGAGAATCAGTTGCCTTCAGGGTTAAAATCCCACATAGGTTGTCCAATCCCAAGTGACCAGTCCTGGACACATGCACATAAGAGCAAGACTAGACAGACTTGGTAAGTTATACATACATGTGTAAATATGTAAAAATACACATATACATGAAGCAATAACAATTTGAAATATTATAAATTGGGGGAGGAGATGGAAGGGACAAGGAGTGAGAGTAATGTAGATTCAGTGCTCATGTATAAAATTTGAAAAAAAAATTAAAGATAAAGGCCTGTGCTCACATACTTAGTAATGGGACTATTATAACACACACATACAGAACCAGAACCTCCAGAATCCCAGGTAAGAAGTCAAATCGATATATTAATAGTTTGAACCTGAGCATTTTTTCCTTCCTTTGTTCTCCTACCATTTGTACACCCTAAAACAGAGCATCCAGCTGGATCCATTTGTATCCCATAATGAGTCTGCTGGCTAGACCACTTTAGAGTTTTAATAATCTGCTCTTGACTCTTGTTGTACCCACACACACACACCAAAAAAAAAAAAAAAACCAGCAACATAGTTGTTCTTCAATACAACTTTATTTACACAGACACAGGGCTATAGTATGGCACTTCTACTCATTTTGATTATACAGTACTAACTCCATCTAGACTTTGCATCTCTTGTTTGCAAATTGAGCACAAAATACTTGGATCCATCCCTGTATTTGTATTCCCTACAAGTCATTTTCCACTCTGGCCCACGTCTTCTTTATAATAGCTACTGAAGTTCAGTCTACTGAGAATGGAGTTCGATCTACTATGAACTTCACGAACTCTGACATTCATGGGGCAGGAAATGTGCTTACACCTTGGAAGAGACACCAGAAAGGGCCTTAGTCATCAGATGGATCTATCAAGTAGAGAAGGACTGTAGTATGGAGAGACCAGGGTGTGCTACCAAGCACTTCAGAAGACACAGAACAGAGAGTCCCGGAGCCAAGAGCTTCAAACAAATGCCTTGAATATTTAGTACAATATATCACAGTAGTAGTCCATTTTACCCCACAGAGGGAAGCTTGCAGTGTATACGTAGAACACTTCTATAGACGTGTTTTGAGTTGCCACAGCAGATATTGCCAAACTCTAATGGACAGAGTCTACAAGTATCTATATCATCCTATAAGGAACAAGTCAACCCCTCCGCAGCGAAGGGTCCCACCCAAAATGTTAAGAAAGTTGGGATTTGGAGAGCTTAAACTCTTAGCCAAGTCAGCTAGATCCTGTTACTCATTCACTCACTCATCATTAATCAATGATTATTGAATGTATATCGAGTTGCAGGCAGCAAATGAGGCCCAGAGGGTGTAATAGCTAACATAAACACGTTCCTGTTTGAATGGACTTTATGGTCTAGTAGGAAAGGCAGACATTAAGCAAGCAATCAAACAAATGGGCATTGCATTACAAAAATAAACGAAAGGATGGAACAGAGAGTCTCTGGGAGTCTGCAAAAGCCTGCTGGGAGGGAGGTGGAAGGTCAGGGAGGACTTGGCCAACAGAGAAACAAGAATTCAGAAAAGCTTCTAGGGGTGAACTAACTGGGAGGGAAGAGAGATCCAGGCAAAGGTGTGAGAGGAGCACACTGTGTTGGGTCAGGATGGGAGATGTTGTGCACGGAAAGTGACAGGCGTTGGGGTGCTAGGCTACAAGATAAAACAGGTGGGGCTGGAGAGATGGCTCCGTGGTTAAGAGCACTGACTGCTCTTCCAACAACCACATGGTGGCCCACAGTCATCTGTAATGGAATCTGATGCCCTCTTCTGGTGTGTCTGAAGACAGCTACAGTGTACTCATAGAAAGAAAGAAAGAAAGAAAGAAAGAAAGAAAGAAAGAAAGAAAGAAAGAAAGAAAGAAAGAGCAGGTGTCAGGTGCTGGGGTGCAGGATACAGCAACTGTCAGCTGCTGGGGTGCAGGATACAGCCGGTGATAGATGCTGGGGTACAGGATACAGCAACTGTCAGCTGCTGGGGTGCAGGATACAGCAGGGACCTGATTCCTTAGCCTGTGTAGAGCAGATTTGGTCTTTGTCTTATGAACATGGAGAATTCAACACGTCAGAAGCAAGGAATGAATGATCCACCTTTGTACTTTGGACAAATTATCCACACTGCATGGTGGAGAATGGTGTGGGAGGGGGGTGATGTAGATGAAGGAGCACCGTCATCTGGAGCATCATTAGCTGAAGCACCATCAGCTGGAGCACCATCAGCAGGAGCACCATCAGCTGGAGCATCATGACCAGGAGCACCATGATCAGGAGCACCATTAGCAGGCTGTTACAGTTCTGTAAGTGAACTCAGAGCTCAGTGCTGGGTGGTGGGAGGGGAGACAGAGAAAAGTAGACATGGCTGAGAGTTAACTAAGATGTGGGGTTTGACTGAGATGTGGAGTTTGACAAAGATGTCTTCTAATGTCCCTGGCCTTTGTAACTAGAGGGATAGTTGTGGGTTGTAGAGAACAGTGAAGGACCAGATTTGGAAGAAAAAGAGCAGAAACACAATATACTCTATACCAGAACTAAAATAGGAATTGAAGTGATGGCTAAGACAGCCAAGGGGAGACAAGAAAGCTGCTGTATGAATGTCTATAATTCAGAGACACAGAGCTAAATAATCGTTCACAGAGTAATCTGTAATCAGTGGATAGATACATGATTCAGTGTGAGGATCTAAGTTCAAATTCGCAGCCCTGGTGTTAAAAGATGGTTAAGGCTATACACATATCTTGTAGGGACATAGACAGGAGAATCACTGGAGCTGCCAGCCTAGCTTTAAATTTAGCAAGCAACCTTGTCTGAAGAGAATAAAACAGAGAGTGAGCAAGACACTTGGCATCTTCCTCTGAACTCTGTGTATATATGCACACACTCCCACATACATGTGTAAATATACCACATATGTAAGTCCTGCATACATCTATGTAGTAGAGAGGGAGTTCTCTACTACATAGATACCAGAATGATCTATGAAGCTACTTGACTGAACTCTGCTCTGGTTTCCTCTCTGTACTAGGAACAAAATCGCCATAGGTTAAAAAAGGATTTATTTGACTTCCATTTCAGGTCACAGTCCATCACTGAGGAAGGTTGTGGTGGTTTGAATATGCTTGGCCCAGGGAGTGGCACCATTAGGGGGCATGGCCTCATTGGTGTAGGTGTGTCCTTGTTGGAGGAAGTGTGTTATGCCTGGGTGGACTGTGAGACCCTCTTTCTAACCACATGGGAGTCAGTCTTCTCCTGTCTGCCTTTGGATGAAGATGTAGAACACTCAGCTCCTGCAGCCCCACATCTGCCTGGATACTACCATACTCCTCTCTTGATGATAATGGACTGAACCTGTAAGCCAGCCCCAATTAAATCTTGTTCTTATAAGAGTTGCCTTGGTCATGGTGCCTGTTCACAGCAGTAAAACCATAACTAAGACAGAGATCAAGGCAGGAACTCTAGACAAGAACTTGAAGGCAGGATTACTTGCTATTTCACATAGCATCATCTCTAACAAACAATTCACTTCACAGACAAAGAAGTATGGCAGGAATCATGGAGAATGCTGATTGCTGGCCAGCAAGGAGGTGTATGCCACTAGCTTTCTCATACAATTCAGGATCACTTGCATAGGGAATGGTGTTGCCCACAGTGGACTGTGCTCTCCTACATCACTTAACTTGACAATCCCTCACTGGCAAGAGCATGAACCAGAATGATCACCCAGTTTTTCAACTGATATTCTCTGCCCAGAATATTCCAGGTTCTGTCAAATTGGCAGGTAAGCCTTACCAGGAGAGATGCCTTTCCTAGTGATTATTATGATTCAGAGAACAGAACCACTCACCTACTTCTCTAAGAATCAACCCATTCACTCAATAGCCTTAGATGTTTGTATGTCCAACTTTGTTCTTGAGGGCTAGTGACTCCATATAAATAAACACAAAGAAGATTATGGTGGGCCTGGGTATTTACTGTCTTATAACTTATTCTTTCACAGACATTTATTAAAACAAATTACTCTTGTCCTTCTGTGTGTAACCTTGAGTTAATCTGCTCCACACTGATAGAAATGCTTGACTGTAAAATGACCACCAGACTACAGTAGAATGATAGAATTATAGTAGTGTGGTGTATATTGGTAGGATCCATTTGTCCAATGATATCAAATATATGTCCTCTCATTTGCCAACTTTCATTGATTGATAGTGGGTGTGTCCAGTGTTAGGCTGAGAATTAAGCTGGGAAAAATTCAGTTGTAAAACCAAAGCAATAGATTAGTGATGTCTGTCATGGGTTTGATGTGGGAGAGTGGGAGCCAATTGCTGTTTTGTTTTCAACAAATTTATCATTTTGTGTATTGATAAAATATGTTTGACAAGATTGTGTTTAGTACTTTTATGACTCTTTTAGTGAAAGATCAGTTTATTACTTTGTGCCATAATAGCTTCTTCACTTTCTTACAGGAATTATGATGGCCTAATAATACAAGTTTCTGACAATTCTTTGCTTTGAAACAGTGTAATTTTTCTATTATCTTGTCCTTAAGCACTTGATAAAATATCGCTGTAGTTGTGGGGAAGGTCAGGTAAAGGGAGATTTTAAGTAGTGGTTTCAATTTCTTTAGATATAAATACAAGTCTATGTACATTTTAATTTATGCTTCTGTTAATACTTAGCTATGTTTTTCTACAAATCTGTGATTTGTATCAAAGTTCTCAATTTCACATAAAAAGAATAAAAGAGTTGAAAACAGAACAGTTGAGTGCTTTCCTTCCTCTCATGCCATGCCCTTGACAGACATCACTAATCAATTGCTAGGGTTTTTGGTTTTGGTTTTTGTTTTTGTTTTGTTTTGTTTTTCCTATCTGAATCTTTCTCAGCCTATGACTGCTGCTTTGAAAGGTAACGCTGCTAAACCTGAGCTGTGGTTATTAATATGCCCCACATGGTATAGGAGAAACAGATCAAGTCTAAGACATTGGTTTTTCAGAAGCTGTGCTCTCAATCTGCCGTATCCAGATCTAACCCACTTCCAAAAGCCAGAAAGTGTGTCTTAGACTCTTTCTAGAGATGACTTAGACATGTATTCTAACTGTTCACATGCTGCCGTGTTTAGCACAACCTGGTGACAGAACTGAAGAGCTATTCGGGGGTAAAATGGCTGACTTGTAGATCTTAACTGTCTGGCTGTACAAAGATTTATAAAAACAAAACAAAAAAATGGAAAGACAGACAGACAGACAGACAGACAGACAGAGAGCAAAGCTTCTATATTTTGCTCTTCTGGGCTGCCTGGAAAGCACCCAGCACTATCTTTAAAAGCCCCCAGCTCAGCACACAAAAATCAGCCTGTCCAGGCGGATTATCCTTTCCTAGGTCTCTGCCAGGACCCTGGGAAACAAAGCCCCAGGGGGCCTTTCTGTCTGTTGTGACCTACTTAGATGTGACATGCCTGGTAAGGTCTGGAGTGACACTAATGGGGATGGACAAGAAGGTAAGCTTTGAGTGGCCCAAGGGAGATAAGCTCATGGAACTGGCCTAGCACATTCCTGGGGGAAAGGTCTGTCCAGGGAAAAGACATGTATTAAATCTGACCTCAGAGCCCTGCTTAGAACATCCCAACGGCACCCTTGTATGTTCATAAAATAGTCAAGACTTCTTAATGTAGCCTCCAAGGTATGTCCACTACACTCCCCTCCTTCTGCCCTTTCCTAATCTCTGCCCTCTTGGAGAGAGACTGGATTATTTTTAGTTTCAAACTGGCAAGATGTTCTGCCTTTGCTCTGGGCCTTTGCTTGGATGATTCCCTTTGACATCATTCCTTGTCCTTGTCCTGTGACATCCCTAGGGTTGCAGTTCAGCTATCACCCAGATGACATCGTTTCCCAAGCACAGGACTGAACCTGTCTCTTTGCTCCTACCGTGCACAGTACTCACCCTGGGGACACACTTGTATGTTGTCTGGGAATATTCTGCCCATTGTTCTCCAGCACCTCCCACCACACTGTGGGTGGTTCACCCTCCTCATGACTCCACCTCAGTCCCAGGATCCACTTAGGATGTCACAGCATCCTTTAAATGTCTATAATCACTTCAGGCTCATCATGTGCAATCTGAAGCTCCCAGGCATTCCCTCCAAAGTCCATTGTGTCCACATCCTACTCTGCTCCACTCATTTTGCTGCTCAGCTTGACATCATCTCTCTAACATTGTTCGCTGTGAACTGAAGTGCTTCCAGCATCTTGCCACTCCCTAACGCCTTGATCTTGCTAGCCTAATCCAAGGCAGCAGCATCCTGCATCCAGATGACTGCAATAGACACCTAACCAGCCTCTCTGGTCTTCCCTGGGTGCTCTAAGTCAGTGGTTTTCAACCTGTGGGTTTTGACCCCTTTAGGGGTTGAGCAACCTTTTTCACAGGAGTCACATATCAGATATCCTACATATCAGATATCATTAACTATCATGTGTTACAGTTCATAACAGTAGCAAAATTACAGTTATAAAGTAGCAACAACAATGTTTTATGGTTGGGGGGGTCACTGTAGCACGATGAACTGTAATAAAGGGTTGCAGCATTTGGAAGGCTGAGAACCAGTAAGTCCTAAAGAATCATCTAACAGAGGCAATGAACCATGCCCTGGAGAGGGAGTGGTTAGTGGAGGTGGGAGACCCCAACATCTACCCAATGAAAACAGATACCTAGAGGCTTGAAAAAATTATATTAGTAGATGCCAGGAAATCTCTTTTATTATTAAATATTTGATTTTTTTTCTCTGTGACTCTGTATATCCGTGTATCTACCGTGTGTGTGTGTGTGTGTGTGTGTGTGTGTGTGTGTGTGTGCATGTGTGTGTGTGTGTTGTATGCGTGTGTTGTATGTGTGTGTTGTGTATGTGGTGGTGGTACCGGTAGAGACTGGAAGAGGGCATCAGATGCCATGGAGCTAAAGTTACAGGAGAATGTCATTATTAATGTTATCTCTGGTCTACAATAGGACAGTAAATGGAGTTAGTTTCTAATATACACATTCTTCTCTGTGTTTTCTGAGAAGCCAGCCCTCCCTTCAACTTGGGTAGCATTCTTTAGGTATGGAAACCAAGGTTTGAAGAGATGCTTATTACCACACAGTTTAGAAATGGCAAACAAGCTACATCTCTCGCACTCCAAAACATCGGTGTTTACGTCTGTTTTTCTTAACTGGTCTAGCAATAGCCAGGTAGACTCATAAAGCGCCAGATAATTTTGGAAGACTGGCTCCTAAAACAAAGTGACCTAGAGGTATCGTGGTTAGAGAAGATGCTGCTAAGGTTTGAATACGAAACGTCCCACACAGGTCCATGTGGTCTGCTGAGGACCGAGTCCTCGGTCGCTGCGGCTGTTTTAGACAGCGAGGGAGAGTTCAGAAAGTGGAATCTAATGAGAGGAAATAGATCATGGAGGGAGAGGGGGCAGGGACTGTGTCCCAGAAGCTATTTTTTCCTCTCAAACACAGACCCTGCCCCACAGTGTGACTCTGTGATGCTCCGCCCTGCTCACCATAGCAACAGAGCAAGATGGACCATGGGCTGAAATCACAGCCCAAATAAATCTTTCCCCCTTTAAGTAGTTTTCTCAGATATTAGTCACAGCAAGGGAAAACACAAGTACCTAGGATGATAATAAACCCGTGCCTGGCTGAGAAATAAATTCTTCCCCCCCCCCCCTTATGACAAAGACACCGCAGTACTGATGGGCCTTTGAAAACAATGATCCTACCTGGATCAAGCTGTAACTCACCAGAAGTTGCTGCCTCAGCCGATATCACTTAAAGAGGGTGGTTTGCGTTTTTGTATTGTTTTTGGCCTTTCTTGAACTATACTTTTTAAAGGGGACCAGGAGCCCCTGTTGGAAAAAAAAGAAAATCAATCCCATATTTCCATTTTAATGTAAACATTTAGCGTTCACCGCTTTTCTCACTATCGCATTAACACTTGAATGCAAACACCACGCCAGAGAAGTACTTCAAAGCCTCTCTTTTATTTCTTTCTCAGGCAGAGATGGCAAATGGAACAAAATTGTTTCCCAAGTCGATAGTTGACTAAATGCAGTAATCATAGGGGCAGGGGGAGGTGAAGGGTGTGGGGGGTTGCTGGGGGGGGGATGTAAATACAAGCCCATCAGAAAGCAGTTTCCCCCACAGGAAGCTGCTGCGGGGCTTATTCGAATTCTCAAAGAATCTCTTAAGTTCCATTTTGCAAATATTGCATTCTCCTAAGCCCTTGTGGTAATGATAATAAAGACATGAGGTGGGTTTTTTTTTTTTTTTCTTTTTTTTTTTAAGACGGCCAACTGAGGCCATAACTGACTAAACTTCTGCTTTTGTGTTGCTGAGGTTATCATGTAAAGGACTTTGGGCTGGCATTCATGGGATTTGAAAGCAAAAATGCAGTTTCGAGTCCAAAGCTGGGTTTCTGCCCTTCCCCTACCTCCTGGGAGTTGGTTTCCTACTTTCCAGACTGGAGAAGGTGGTCAGCCCTCCTGTCTGTGCCGGACCTCGTCTGCCCGTGCGCCCGGCGCAACTGAGGCAATTTAGACCGATCACCAAGTGCTCCATTTCAGGCTGAAATCCTGCCAAAGTCTCCTGCACAAAGCCACATTCCGCACTTCTACATTCCATCTTGCTTGCATTTGTCTGCCGTGATTACCCAGAATTCCAAAAAACCGCTTGACCCCGTTAAATAACAGTCAGTACGGGAAAAGCCTGAATAACGAAGAGGAGGACGACTAGAGGTACCAGCTGAGCTCTGAAAATAGATGAGGCCTGGTGAACTCAGGAGAAGTAGGCTCAGCATCCAGAAAGGCAGGCTCGCCCATGAGGATTCTCGGCATTCAGAGGACACAGGCCATCCAAAGCTAGCGCCTAGTACCAAACCCAGTGACATTCTTTGCCTTGAATGAAAACAAGTTGCAAGATGGTGGTGCATATGACATGATTGGTTTGTGTTTGTATACTCACACACACACACACACACACACACACACACACACACACACACCTAAACTATTAGTGTTAGTTTTCCACAGCTGTTTTTGTTACAATATAGAAAAAGATGCGGAAGGGTACGCACATGCGCACATGCTCTCGTGCATGCTATGAGGCTCGTGTATGTAGGGAGGTCAGAGGACAGCCTTCGCGAGCTAGTTCTTTACCACGTGGGTTCTGGGATGGAACTCAGGTCCTCAGCCTTGCTAGCGGGCTCTTTTGCCTTCTGAACCCTCTTGCCAGCCCTGTAAGTTTTCAAAGACATATTTTTAATTATGTGTAGGTATATGTGCAAGTGGGTACGTGCAAATGAATGCAGGCCCCTGTGCAGGCAAGGGGCAGCCTCGGACACCCTGGAGTTAGAGTTTCAGTTGAGAGATGCCTGGCGTCTGTCCGGTGCTGGGAACTGAACGCAGGTCCTCTGAAAGAGCAGCAAGTGCTCTTCACCACCGAGCCGTTTCTCCAGCCCCAGTGCTATATGTTTTTAAAGGCTAGTGTAGTTGCATATGTTTGTGTGGCTAGAACAGTTGTGTGTGAGATGTTCTTTTATGGGTGCAGGTGCCTACGTGCTGAAAGAGTGCCTATCAGAAAAGGGTTCACAGCAAACGAAAGCACACACAAATCCAGCGCCCGCCCACTCCAGCCTAAGGAGAGATGTCATTAGGTGCTAGGCACAGTTTTGGGCATCCAGGATACCTTTGGAAATGAGAAAGACAGACTCTCTTCCTCTATTTTTTTTTTCCACTCTAATAAAGAAGCATGGTCTACACAGGAAGTCTGAAGCAGTTGGGAGTGAAAAGAACTTCTCTCGACAATGGTGATTGATGAGGGAAGAAAGACGAGGAATTCGGGAAAAGCCAAGAAAGAAAAAAAGTCTAGTCTTATTAGGCTTCTGGGCATTTTTTCCAGAACAAGATTTTTTTTTTTTTTTAATCAAGGGCACTTTGGTGCCCTACTAGGGTCTGAATGCTTTTATGTGCATACGTGGGAAGTCAGTCCGCAGTGTGGTGGGCTGAAAAGACGGGGTCCTTGGGAAGGAACTGGGTCATGAGGTGTCTCTGTCCTCTCGGGTGGGTGGGATTAATGCTCCCAAGACAGAGGCTGAGGGACTCCTTCCCCACCTCCCCCACCCCCCCACCCCCCACCCCCGAGTCACAGCAGATCTTCCTACCTGTTTCATCCTGCCTCTTGTTCTGTGACATGCTGCATTTAATTAGGATCCTGAGGGTGAATGTGTGTGGGGGGTCACTTACTGAATCAAGGACAGCACAAGTGGCCACAGCAGTAAGAAGTACGATCCTCTCCTCACCCCCTCCCCACCCCCAGAGACCATTAGAACGACCCATTGGCTGCGTTGTAGCGTTTCAGCAGAAGGGGCGTGGTCTCATGATCCCCTCCTCCATCCATGATGGACTTTTAAATAAACCTAGTCTTTCATGTGTTCCCCACTTGCAAAGTGTACCCAGAATGGAGGGACAATCTCCTCATGCTCCGAGTGGCCGCTCTTCATATCCTCCCATGTGAACCTCCCCCCCCCCTACACAGCAGCTGGGGAAAGGGGGGGTCTTCTTCAATGAGAAGCCCAAGCCCAAGGCTACCACCATAGCCAGAAGAAAGGCTAGCTCTTTGCCTGAGCCTGTGTCCTATTTGATCTGGGCTATGTCAACCTCTCTCATTGCCTTTTCTAATAGCCAGTAACACTGGCTTTCTGCCTCTTCTTCAAAACTACCAAGTGTATTTCCACTCTGAGGCCTTTGTACACACACACACACACACACACACACACACACACACACACACTTCCAATGAATAATAGTAAATACCTGATACTTGCTGAAATGTTTCAAGTTTGCTTTTAAGGTGGAATGCCTCACGAATAATCTCCTCAGGCCACACCCAGAACCCTCACCTAGTCCCAGCATGTAGCAGGTGATCTGTGGTCCAGAGACAGAACCTGTTCAGCAGAGTTGAACCTTAATACGTCAGCATGGGAGAGGCAGATTCTGTAACCAGTTGTGAAGCCTATCAGTCATGGTCCCAAGGCTGAACCATGTGTTCATTTATTTATAACGGGTAACTCAGAGAGGTGACGTGGGATCCCAAGTCCAGCTCCATCGACAGGTCATTTGAAGACCATTACTGATGCTTTAAAATGGTTTTTTGTTTTGTTTTGTTTTGTTTTTATTGAGGATGCATGTGTCTGTGATGGGTGTGTGCACCTGAGTGCAGTACCCACAGAAGCCAGAAGAGGGCATCAGATTCCCCTGGAACTAAAGTTAAAGATGGCTGTGAGCAATTCAGCACAAATGCAGGACACCAAGAGTAGTGATTGCTTTTAACTGCTGAGCCATCTCTCCAGATTATTTATTTATTTATTATTATTATTATTTATTACCAGTGTTATTGTGCTATAACTAATAGACAAAATGCTACCCATTTTATACATTCAATCTGGTAACCTTGAAAATAGGAAAATACTCCTGATACCATCACCTAAACAAAATAATAAACATATTGGTCAGCTCCAATATTTCCTGGTGGATCTGTTTTAATTATTATTATCATTAGGTTTGTATTTGGGTTAATTACATCTCACGTGAGATCCGCACACTTTACAGCTGACATTGTTAATGACAGGTGGGGTACTGCTCAGCAGAACTCTACAATCTATTCTTGTGTGATTAAAACTTGTTCCTTTGGACCAATTCCTCCCAACCAGACTCATCTTCCAGTGCTGACAACCACTGTCAACTATTCTGATGAGATTAACTATTTTAGATCCCACTTATTAATGAGTTCACACGCAAATGACATCATTATAGTAACGGCTCCCAGCCACTGGACACTTTCTTTGTGCCAGTGCTTGGGCTAAGTATTTTATATTCACTGAGTGACTTGGGCCTCAGGATGCTGAGGTGTAAAGTCTGGTTTATTTAATCTCCCGATGAGGAGCCTGGGACCTTGCAGCCATTACTTGATTGGGAAAACGGGCAGCTGGCCCATCTCCCTAACCTCTCCTCTGCTAAGACTTTAAACCCTGCTATTTTCCAATGAGTTCCTGATTGAAGAGGCATGCATGTATGCCATCAGGATTCGAGGCATGAGTTTAGAATAGAAACTCCAGCTTCCAAGGGGGCCAAACATTTGGGGCCTCTGGCCAACATACTTCTTCTTGGAGAACTTTGAAAAGTTAAATTCTTATCAGAAAGCTGCCTGTTTGAATTGAATCCGGAGTAAGAAGCGTCTCTCTATGGGGCCAGTTTCATACCACCCACCTTCTGGATCCATATTCACTTACCAGCAGGAGGTTTAGGGACCTGCAAGCCTCCGGGCCCATCCCACCCCCCTCACATTATTGGATGTAGCAGGGCTGTTATCTCCCTTCTGTTTCTCCGACCCCGCACTCCCTGCTGCTAACACTTCATTTTAATCTTGAGATATGTTTATTCATCCAATCAGACTTCAATCAGGTCTGTAGACCCGGGAGCTTTTGTTTTCCTTGTGAAGATGTATCCTGCCCGGAGTCAGACCTGAGAAGATGAAGGTTACCGTATGGCTGATGACAGGAAGGACAGAGTCTGAATAGTTTGAGGTCTGAATCTGGGTTCTCCCTAACTGTCCATGGTCCGTGGACAAGTGGCTTTCACTCTATAAACTCTGAGTTTTAATTTAGAGACTCGGATAGTAACAATTTCAACCTCACAGTCTGTAATCAATGTGTAGCAAAATTCTTGGTACCTCGAAAGCCTCTCCCTGGGCCATGGTCTGAAGAAACATCACATTCTCTTGTTTCTTCCTTCCTGGGAGAAACCTCACTCTTCCCAAAAGAGGGTGGGAAGGAAATTCAATCTGATGTGTGTTTCCTGCTAATCACTCTAGGTCAGAGACATCCCTTGCAGAATCACCCAGCATGCATCTCTTCTTCTACCTGGCATGCCGATCTCCATTTTGAAGCATTTCTGCCCAGTCATCCTGTCTGCTGTACCACCATAGCATCCTAGAGGGGATGGGAGGACAGCTCTGATTTTCTGTTCAGGGTCTTGGATAGATAATAGAGATGGTTCATATTGGGAACCCCTAGACATGTGCTCTGACTCCTGCTGGTTACCTACGCCCTTACAAGCTGAATTCTGTCACTACCTCATTTGTTCCAGGCACCCTGATGCCTTCTTTCATAGTCTCTCATAGTTGAAGAAAATCCGTTAGGTGAGAGATGGGCAGGAGAATAAAGCTTAGACAATTGGCTACTACACCCCATTCTAGAGTCCAGAGACCAAGCTTGATCTTGTGGGCCTATTTAGAAGTCTGGCTAATTAATGACTGCAAAAGCAGTTTGGACTTTGCAAGCCTTTTAGAATGTGCCTCATTTAAAAGTAATGGCCTCAAGATTGCCTCTGGCACCCTCGAGACAATTAAAAATCTAGTAGGCAGTGCAATTGCCTCTACGTGATTTTCCTATTACTGTGACTTTTATTGTGATTGCAAATAGCTGTATTGGTAATGGTACCTTGGACAAGGATGCCTGACTAAGGATGGGCTCGCTGTTTTACTACAGCCTCTGTGTGATGCATTGGTTCTTTGGCCAGCCAGATCTTGGTGCCTTCTACATGATGTCATATGGAGTTCAACAAATACAGGAGGGCTGTTGGGAACTGTGAGCCTGTGGGGCTTCTACCCCCCAACATGGAACTACAACAACTACAACTGCAGCTACACAATACATTTCAGTGGTATTATCGAACTGTTGCCTCTGGAGTATCTGTGAGCTGGGCAAGATTTACTATTCTGGAAGTCAAGTAAGCAGGCGAAAAAGATTCTGTGATAGTTTGTATATGCTCTGCCCAGGGAGCGGTATGACTAGAAGGTGTGGCCCTGTTGGTGTAGGTGTGTCACTGTGGGCGTGGACTTTAAGACCTTCACCCTAGTTCCTGGAAACCAGTCTTTCACTAGCATCCTCCAGATGAAGATGTAGAACTCTCAGCTCTGCTTGCACCATGCCTGCCTAGATGTTGCCATGTTCCCAACTTGATGATAATGGACTGAACCTCTGAACCTGTAAGCCAACCCCAATTAAATGTTCTTTATAAGAGTTACCTTGGTCATGGTGTCTGTTCACAGCAGTAAAACCCGAACTAAGACAGATGGTAACATATGAATGGGATGGTGGAAAATATTCATTAAATGCTGTAAGCCCACCAGAGACTATGTTGCAAATAACTGAAGTGTCTGTTTAAAAGGACATTAAAGCAGAAAATCAGGAGCTGGAGAGATGGCTCAGTAGCTAAGAGTAATGTTTACTCTTCAGAAGACCTGCGTTCAGTTCCCAGCACCCACACAGTGGCTTACAACCATCTGTAACTAGTTCTAGGGGATCTGGTGCCCTCTTCTGGCCTCTGTGGGCACTGCAAAAACATGGTGCATAGCCATAAACCAACAAAACACTCATACAGAGAAAACAAAAATAAATATGTCTTAAAACAAATAAACAAGGCTTTAAATCATATCAAAGAGTTTGTGGAATCATCTTGAGGGCCAGAGAATCATAATAGGAGCTTTATTTTCAGTGATAAAATCCAAGCATAGCACATTGCTCAGTTCACAGCCACTCTTCCACCCAGCATGCTGATTTGGAACCTCTCCTACTGAGCCCTCCTGGGCTGAATGTCCCTGACCATCTTGAAAGCCCTGAGGGAATGAGACGGTGCCTTGGCTTCAGTTCATCCGATGTTGCCTTCGGGGGGTCTCTGTTCCAAAGACAGCCACTCTTGCTATGTAGTAAACCAGTTTATCAGTTTAAAAATACAACATATGAAGACTCTCAGGGCTGCCCAAGGAAAGGATTAGATCAGGAAAGGCAGGACTACAGAACCAGCCACCATCCGTGGAGGAGGAGGAGGAGGAGGAGGAGGAGGA